>NC_143514.1:39061336-39216013 GCF_031878675.1 Megascapheus bottae | reverse complement strand
TACAACACACAAGGAGTGCCCAAATTGGACTACATGAAGTCAATCATCTTATCCATTTACTCCCATTTGAGTCAGGAGATCATTTTTAGTAGGACTGAGATTTTAGAGAGTTGGAAAGGAAACTTAAGTTATGATTCAGCACAGTTCCTGAGGAAACACATGGGATTTTTTTTTTTGGCTATGTGTTCTCAACTTTTTGGCTCATCTCCATGCTAAACTTTGGCATATCTTCATGCTAAACTTAAAAGCAAATGTCAAACGTAATTATATAAGTATAAATCCACCTCCCAGGGATGTATGTTCCTCATCTGGAAAATGAAGGAGTAGATCAGGTGTTCCCTAAGGGGCTTTCTATTGCTTGCCCTTTCTGGTTTATGTATTTGAGGCATGTATTTATTTGTTTACTATAAACAGAAAAGAGCAAAAAATGATGATATACAGCCTCTATTTTCCCAATCACATTACAACTGATCTACAAATTGGATATCTAACGATTGTTTTACTTTGAGTTGGAAAGGATAGATCAATGTTCTAAAACAGCTGGTCTATGGCCTCCTAGATAAGCCTCATGCCCACATATCTACAACAATTAGTCCAAGTCACCAAGGAAAACAAACTAACAAACAAACAAAATTTTTCTAAACCTTTGGAGGGTGAATATAAAAGAAATGAAAACATAGCACTACACTAAAATCAATGGCGGCATTCCAGCAACATACCAGAAAGCATGCATTACATTTTGCTTCTTTTTGTGTTGCTTTTTATTTTTTGTTTCTCAAAATGAATAATCTATGAATGCCATTTGCTTAGGCCTCTTTTATTTTAAAAGTCATGGAGCATTGCAAATAACTTCTCCAATGCTCAAGTATATTTGAAGTGCTATTTAATAACAGAACTGTGGTGTGGATAAGAAAAGTCTTAAAGCTTTGGGCTACCACTTAGCTATGTAAACCTGAGCAAGTTAGTCGACATTTCCGACTCTTCATCTATGCAATGGAAATATGAACAGTTTTTTTTTTTGCCAGTCCTGGGCTTGAACTCAGGGCCTGAGCACTGTCCTTGGACTTTCTCAAGGCTAGAACTCTACCACTTGAGCCACAGCACCACTTCCAGCTTTTTCTATATATGTGGTACCAAGGAATCGAACCTGGGTCTTCATGCATGCTAGGCAAGCACTTTAACCACTAGGCCAAACTCCTGGTCCAATATGAGCAGTTTTAATCTCCAGCTCATTCTTCCCTTCCTCTTCACTTACTTTCTTCTTGTCTCAAACACATTTTGGCCACCTGCAATGTATAACTCGACTTTGGAAATGAGCAATGGCAAAGTTTTTTTTCTTGCCTATCTAACAATGTAACTGAAAGAGACAGACAATAAATAACTATGAATGGATGTTAGATGGCAAATAGTATAAGTGTGATCAGAGACCCCTGGGGGTGGAGAGTGATGCTTGAGCTGAGTGAGACATGAGTTCAATGTTGGGAAGATTTCAGGCAAAGGGAACAGTAGCTGCAGCAAATCCAAAGTGACAATTATACTTGATGTGAATATTGTTTGGGACAAAATAGAATGCCCAGGTGGGAAGGGACATCAGCTCACACGGATAAAGCCCTTGGATTTCACCTTCCATGGGACTGGAGGCCATTGAGGGTATGAGCAAAACAATTCATAATCTGATGTGTGTGAGGTGTGATTTGGCCATAGTCAGGAGTTCAGGAGTATGATGGTGTTGGCATGATTATTGGACAGTAATGAGAGAAGTGCTTGGCTGGGTGTCTAATCTTTGAGAAGTAGTTCTTGTGATTTTGTTATTTAATGATGATGTTGTCATTCCACCACTAAGATTCTGCTCGGACAATGATAAGACATTGTCTGGAGGCCAAGGAAACAGGGAGAGAAGACACTATCTCTTGCGTACAAACTCTGTGCTAGGTTTGTACATGTTTTAGCCTATATATAAAATAGAGCAAAGAGGTTTGCTTTGAGGAAGGGAAAACAATGGCATCTAATCCTAAAACAGCACTTTCTTTTTTTTTTTTTTTTTGCCAGTCCTGGGCTTGAGCTCAGGGCCTGAGCTCTGTCCTTGAACTTTCTCAAGGCTAGAGCTCTACCACTTGAGCCTCAGCACCACTTCTGGCTTTTTTCTATGTATGTGGTACCGAGGAATCGAACCCGGGTCTTCATGCATGCTAGGCAAGCACTTTAACCACTAGGCCAAACTCCCGGCCCCAACAGCACTTTCTTTCACCAGTTATAGTGTCCAGCAATAATCACAATTTAGGGCTGAGGTAACTATGAAAGTTTATATTTCATACTGGGATTCTAACATCAGTCCCTAGTGGACTACTTTCCTCATGATGGACTTAATGGATCAGATTAGCCACCCCACCCCACTGGCTCTAGGGGCTGATGATCTAGTGTCATAATTTAGTTCAATTACCAACTAGCTGTAGAGTTTGAGCAGGGTAACTTCTCTGGGCCTCAGTTTGCCATGATAATGATAAACTATTGCTTAGGTTATTGGTGGCTAAAGTAAGGTCATGCATCTAAATTCTATTTTTTCATATATTTTTTTTACTGTAATTAAGAGAAGGATTACATCATATTCACCAGATAGAAGGTGCATTAATTCACAAACATTGATACCCTTTCTCATGCTTGGTCGCCATTTCCCTCCCCCCACCCCCATCCCCGACTTCTTTTTTTAAACTATTTTTTGCCAGTCCTGAGGCCTGAGCACTGTCCTTGAGCAGATTTCTCAAGGCTAGCACTCTACCACTTGAGCCACAGCACCACTTTTGGCTTTCTTCAGTGTATGCAGTACCAAAGCATGGAATCCAGAGCTTCCTGCATGCTAGACAAGCACTCTACCACTAGGCCAGACTTCCCAGCCCTGTGAATTCTCCTTTTCTTTTTTTTTTTTTAAGTCATGGAGCTTGAACTCTGCCTGGGCGCTGTCCCTGAGCTCTTCAGCTCAAGGCTACCACCCTACCCTTGACCCAAGCCCCACTTCCTGATTTCTTGAGGTTAATTGGAGATAAGAGTCCCAGGTCCTTTAGTGCCCAGGCTGGCTTTGAACCTTGATCCTCAGATCTCAGCCTCCCGAGTATCTAGGATTACAGGCTACAACCATTGTGCCCAGCCCATGAATTTGTTATCACTGTGTTGTTTGCACAGTTGAGTTAATGTGCTAACAAGATGAGCTTGAAGAGTGGAATACAGAATGGGTAAGCTTCCAGGGGAAACCAAAAGGTCAAAAATGTTACAATGCATGGAAAAACCAGGTGCCAGATAAAGGTTATGATTACTTTGGAAAAGAGGGAGAAATCTCCCTTTTAAGTCTAGAGGAAGACGATAGAAAGGGCATTAAAGAGTTCTAACTAGCCAGGCACTTGTGGCTCATGCCTGTAATCTCAGCTACTCAGGAGGCCAAGATCTGAGGACTGTAGTTCAAAGCCAGACTGAACAGGAGAGTTCTCAAGACTCTTATCTTCAATTAACCAGCAAAAAAGCTGGAAATGGAGCTGTGGCTTAAGGGGTGGAGTGCTAGCCTTGAGCACAAAAGCTCAAGGACAGCACCAGACAACTTTGATTTCAAGCTCCAGTACAACCCCTCCTCCCCAAAAGGGTTAAAATGATATGCCTTGCCTCTCCATTTTGCCAGAGACCATTTCTGTTAAAATAATATCATTAGATACTGGAGGAATGGCACAAGTGGTAGAATTCCAGCTGCCATGCGCAGAAAAAAAGCCAAGTGAGAGCCTGAGCCTCTGAGTTCAATATAGGTACTGTGCATGACCCAAGGCCTTGATTCTTTGAGGAAGAATGCTGTCCACCACCTCTACATAGCTGCACCCTGCTTTAAATCAACCTGGTAAATCCAAAAAGAAAGCTGAAGAAAGTGATCACCAGTCTTAGAAGAGCCTCAGAGCTCAACAGTCCAAGATCCACTTTGAATTGATTTGGAACTTCCTACACGAAGAGGAATTAGAAGACTTGTTCTTGGTCCTACTAAGTATTACTGACAGGGCAGAGACCAAACCCAGCCTTGCTTCATTTCCTAAGCCAATGTCAGTGGGCATCTCCCCTTTCTTCTTTTACAAATGAAAAAGAGTCACAGAAAGGATAGGTAAGTATTACAGAAATATGTAATATATGTATGAAAATAGCATAATGAGATCCACCAAAACCTTAAAGGAGTGGTAGAAAAAGAGGGGTTAAGAGACTAATATAGGTGAGCTAAATCTGATCAAAGCACACTAAGGTGAATGAAATGAATACAATACTAAAGTCTTTCTGTTCAACTAACTTATGCTAAACTTTTGTGCTGGTCCTGGGGCTTGAACTCAGAGATTGGGCATGTCCATATACATAATCAAGACAGAATACCACTTGAGTCACAGCTCTACTTCCAGCTTTTCAGTGGTTAAAGTCAGTGGGTCTCACTGACTTTCATGTCCAGACTAGCTTTGAACTAGCTTTGAACTCATGTCTCAGCCTCCAGAACAGGTGCCATTACAGGCATGGATCATTGGTGCCAAACTAGCGCACACACACACACACACACACACACACACATATTTAGAAAAAGAATTTCCTTTAAATGATCAGTTCCCCCTAGAACAAAGCTACTCAAGAAAAACACGGTGTTAGCTAGCTGTAGAGGCTCACATCTGTTCTCCTGGCTACCTAGGAGGCTGAGATCTGAGTATAAGAATCAGGTTCTGGGTGCTGGTGGCTCAGGATTATAATCCAAGCTACTCAGGAGGCTGAGATGTATACTTCCAGGAGTGGGAACAGCTGGTAAAAAGATGCTAAGACAGCAGGGCTCTCATGTCTCATGCCTGTAATTCTAGCTATTCAGATGGCTGAGAGTGGAAGGATGTTAGTTTGAAGCCAGCCAAGGGAGAAAAGCTTGAGAGATTCTGTTTCAAAAATAGCTAGCAGGCCGGGATTTTGGCCTAGTGGTTAAAGTGCTTGCCTAGCATGCATGAAGACCTGGGTTCGATTCCTCAGTACCACATACATAGAAAAAAAGTCAGAAGTGGTGCTGAGGCTCAAGTGGTAGAGCTCTAGCCTTGAGAAAGTCCAAGGACAGTGCTCAGGCCCTGAGCTCAAGCCCAGGACTGGCAAAAAAAAAAAAAAAAAAAAAAAAAAAAAAAAAGCTAGCAAAGGGGCCAGGAGTTTGGCCTAGTGGTAGAGTGCTTGCCTAGCATGCACAAAGACCCGGGTTCAATTCCTTGGTACCACTAACATAGAAAAAAACCAGAAGTGGTGCTGAGGCTCAAGTGGTAGAGCTCTAGCCTTAAGGAAGTCCAAGGACAGTGCTCAAGCCAAGGACTGGCAAATAATAATAATAACAACAATAATAATAATAATAATAATAACCAGCAAAGGTCAGGCACCGGTAGGTAGCTCATGCCTACAATCCTAACTACTCAAGAGTTTGAGCTGTGAGGAATACAATTTCAAAGCCTGACTGGGGAAGGAAATTTACGGAGACTCTCATCTCCAATTAACTAGCAAAAATGTAGAAGTGAAGGTATACCTCAGATCTGTCTTAAGCAAAATATGCTAAGAACAGTTCTTAAGTCCTGAGTTAAAGCCTTAGTACCACCCCCACCCCCACACACCTATAGCCAGAAAGGGTACACAGGGAGGAGGAGAGATCATTTGAGTGAAAAAGTTTGAAGCCAACCAGCTATAAGCTGACTCTGTAAGATTCACCCCCTTCTACTTTCCCACCCCCGTCATGGGGCTTGAATTCTGGCCCTGGGTATTGTCCTTGAGCTCTTCAGCTTAAGGCTATTGCTCTATCACTTTAGCCACAGCACCACTTCTGAATTTCTGGTGGTTGATCAGAAGTAAGAGTCTCTTGGACTTTTGTGCCCCGGCTGGCTTTGACCCATGATTCTCAGATCTCAGCCTTCTGAGTAGTTAGGATTACAGGTGTGAGCCAGCAGCATCTGACTTCTGTAAGATTTCATGAAAAGAATTGAACTCACAGTTGTAACTGAACACCATTCAAATTGGAATATTTTCTTTTCCTTTTTTTGAAGGAGAGGGGCAGCCTTAGGGCTTGAACTCAGGGCTTGGGCCCAGTTCTTGAACTTCTTTTGCTCAAGGCTAACCCTCTATCACTTGAGCCATAGCTCCACTTCCGGCTTTTTCAGCTTATGTGATACTGAGAAATTTAACCCAGGTTCGTGGTGCTAGGCAAGCACTCTACCACTGAGCCACATTCTCAGGCCTGGAATCTTTTTTATACCATGTTTCAACATTAATTCAAATGTGCCATGCACCTAAATGTAAGAGCTAAAACCATAAACTTGGGAGAAAATAGAGGAAGAAATCCTTTGACTTTGTATTAGGGAAAGCCACAGATATCATACCTAAATCATAAGCAATAAATGAAGAGGGAAAAAAAAGACATATTGGATTTTACCAAAATTAAAGATGATGCTAAAGTCATTATTGTCCCAGCAATTTGGAAAGCTGAGGCAGAAGGATCACTTGAGGCCAGGAGTTTAGAGTCAGTGTGGGAAGCGTAGCAAGTTACTTGCTCAAGAATAAACAAATTAAAACTTGTGTGCTTCAAAGGATGACATCAGGTAGGGCACTTTAATTAATTATTTATTTATTTATATTTTTTTGGTCATGGGGCTTGAATTCTGGGCCTGGGCATTGTCCCTGAGCTCTTCAGCTCAAAGCTACCACCCTACCGCTGAAGCCTCAGCCCCTTTTCCCATTCTCTAGTGATTAATTGGAGATAAGTGTCTCATGTTCTTTAATGCCTGGGCTGGCTTTGATCCAAGATCCTCAGATCTCAGCCTCAGGCATGAGCCACCACGTCCAGCTACAATAAATCTTTAACTTAGCTACCCAGTCCTGTAAGCCTGGTCCTAGCGGTCAAAAGTAATTCAGTAAACTCCCCAAAGGAAGGACTTAACATTCCAAGCCCCTTACACTTAGAAAGACTGAAGGAACTTAAGTTTGAGGCTGGCCTGGATGACAAGGGATTCTCTCTCTCTCTCCCTCTCTCTCTCTCTCTCTCTCTCTCTCTCTCTCTCTCTCTCTCTCTCTCCTCTCTCTCTCCCTCTTCCCCCCCACACATGCGCGCGCACACACACACACACACACACACACACTCACACACACTCACAGAGTATTAAGGAATAGGTTTGGCTTACATGCAAATACCATCTATACAGTGCACCTGGGCATCTATGGGTTTTGATAACTAGGAGTTGAGAGTGAGAACCAGAACAAATGTATCTTTCTTGGCTGGGAAATTAGTTCTCAAGAGCAGACAGAGGCCAGCCCTGAGCTCACTCCTTTGATGGGCTTACACTTTCCAGCTGTCCTCTCTCCAGGACAGCCAGTTGTCTATCTTAGAGAATCATCTTTGACAAAGCTTTGGGTCTGTTTGGAAATCTTTTTTTCCCTTGCTTTCCCAAACAAAATTAATTTGAAATGGTTGGTTGAATCTGGCATTTTTTCTGAGAAGCCTGTGATCATTTGAGCAGGAGAGGATTGGTAGAGACAACCCCCAAGGCCCCATGCCTCTGCATGCAGAGACAGAGAAAGGCCCAGAGGCGAGTTCTCTGGGGAATGATTCAGGACCTGGGACTATTTCATTGAAAAAAAAAAAAAAGGCCTGAAGATTTGTTTCAATGAGTTGTTAGCCTGGGAATGGTTTATTTTGGAATGTCGCAGAGAAAAACTGGATCCAAGATGGGAAAGTTCCAAAAAAATAAATTGCCTTAACAACAGAAAGAAAGTGAAGGGCTGGGATCTTCTAGGATACAGTCTCTATAGTTGAAGAGGTGTGCTCTATTCAAGAAAGTCAAAGTAAATCAGTCTGAGGGAATAAACTTTTTTTCAATAATTCTGTAGTTATTACTACAGACATGACTGTAAGAACTTTTTGTGATTACCAGAATGTTCACAACAATGTTCTGAAATAAACTGATTACTACCTCTGATTTGCAAATAAGGCTGAGAGGTTCAGTAACTAGCCCAGAGCCAGAGACCCAAAAATGGTAGCCTGGCTCAAATCCACATGTGTGACCCCTGAAGTGAGATAACACAGCAAGACATGACTGTAGTCCCCTATGTGTTAAACCATAAGGCTTTCCCCCTCTCACCCAGAGCTGCCCCAGTGGTTCCCAAGAGGTCAGCGTGGACTTCCCTACATGCCTGCAACTCGTGTATAAGGCACACATTCCATCATGTGTGACAGCTTCTCTCTCAGCAGTACCTTCCCTGTCATGCTGTTGGCTTGCTTTGAAATTGCCCCTGACAGCTCTCTTTGTGAGTTTCTAAGCCCAAGGGGTCTTCTCTGTCTCCTTGTCCCAAAGTCTCTATGGTGGGTGGGTTCTGAGCGGACCTATGGAGAACAGCCCCACTTCTGTGCCAATTTGCTACCGTGTTGTTCCAGAATACACCAACTTTTAGCTGGGCTGTAGTTTCAAAGACAGTCCACAGCTGGAGGAAGGTCGCCTGATAGATTATGCTCTTCTGTCCTCATTGTTTCTCTTAACTTATTCCCATTACAACCAATAGAGCTTAATTAATAACTACCAACTTCTCTTTCTCCCCAGCACAAGCACAGAATCCGCAAATCAGACTGAGTCAGTCTGAAGAAATGGTGCCTCCCTTCTTCCAGTCTCTGCCCAGTATCGAAGGCTCTGGAATATCTGTCTGCAGGAGAGGACATCTGTTGTTTAGGGGTGCCAGAGATAGGGGGGCTGGGGAGGGTGATGTGGTGTCTTCAGTTCTAAAGCGATAGCAATCCAAATGCTTTGGTAGGAATGGAATTGATGCAGTTATTCCCATTTGGTTTGTTTCACCCAAAGTAAATGGCGTTTCTTGAAAACATAGTTTGGGGTATTTTTGGAGTATGCTTCTCTTCCAAAAGGCAAAGCCTGAAATAGCCGGGGAGCAGCAACTCATGGCTTTTCCAATCAGCCACTTTCCGGAGGGTGAATTGCAAGATGCACTTTCTGTATTGGCACTCTTTCTCTAGGCAGGATTCACACATTTGGACCTCTCCATATTAAGCAGAGGATCCACTCACTGTGTTTTAGGATTAATGCAAGAGGGTGGTGACATTCTGGGTTCTGTGATGACATCTGGATGAAATGATAGGAGTGTGCACATCTGCCTGTGGTTGTGGAGAACGTTCGAGGCTGGCCTCCAGAAAGTCTTGCATCCTGGTACTTGAGTCCTCACTAGTGTCTGGTTTCACACTGAATTCATGTTTGCTGGATGCCCAATTAAACAGTGTGAGTGGCTAGGCTAAGTCATTTTGGTCTCTTAGGATTAGGTCTGAAGGAACCTAATCCTGCCCTGCTGTGAAGTACACTCAGGCAGCTCTGTTGTGGAACCAAAAGGGATCAGGCACCTGCAGCCAGCAGCAGCTTGTTGGGCAAATGAACTGCCTTGAGTAGATTCCCTGAGATACTCCAGCTGTCATCTCAACTGCAACCCCTGAAGATATAACCCCATTAGAACAGCCCGGTCGAGTTCTTCCTGACGCACAGAGACTGCACTGTCGTTCACTGGAGTTGACTTCTAATACCTGCCGTGAAAAAGCAGGACAAACATCAGGGCTTCCAGTACAGACACCCTGTGCACTGCCTCCTGGGGAGACTAGAAGGGCGGCTTCCTTATCCTATGGACAAAGTAGGACCCCTAGGCCAAACATGGCCTTCTGCACATCATATCTGTCCAGGCCATTCATGGATGTGTTATCTATGGCTGATTTCCTGCAACGGTGACAAGAGCAGACTAGTGACAGAGGCTGGAGAGTTCAGAGAGCTGACAACATTTCAGTCACTTCCACACAAGGCTGTGCTACAGGAGTTCAAAGTCTAGTTGGGGAATGTTCTCACAGAGGTCAATGTGCTCTTCCCCTCAGAGCTGGAAATGCACACATGTGATTTCAGCTGCCCAGAAATCTTCCTCATCTGGGAACTCCTCCACATCCCCTCAGACTCAGCTCAGATGGCACCACCTTCAATTCCTCCCACCTTCCTTTCTCCTTTCAGATTGCCTTGGACATGACTTTTCCTCCCTATTTCCTGCAGCTAAGCAGAGTCGTGTGTGTGTGTGTGTGTGTGTGTGTGGTGGTACTTACTAGGGCTTGAATTTAGGGTCTGGTTATTGCCCCTTAACTTCTT
Organism: Megascapheus bottae; assembly: GCF_031878675.1. Taxonomy (NCBI): domain Eukaryota; kingdom Metazoa; phylum Chordata; class Mammalia; order Rodentia; family Geomyidae; genus Megascapheus; species Megascapheus bottae. Next base: position 39,205,829 of record NC_143514.1, on the reverse strand, counting down.
TTTTTTTTCTTTTGCCAGTCCTGGGGCTTGAAACCTGGGCCATCGTTTTCTGTGTATGTAGTTTGGAGGAATCGAACCCAGGACTTTGTGCATGCTAGGCAAACACTCTACCACTAGGCCATACTCTTGGCCCAACCCTTAACTTTTTTTGTTTAAGGCTGGTATTCTACCACTTAAGCCACAGCTCTACTTGTGGCTTTTGACTGATACATGTCTCACAGACTTTTTTTTTGCCCAAATTGGCTTCAAACCTAGTCCCTCAGATCTCAGTCTCCTGAGTTGCTAGGACTACAGATATGAAGGTATCAGTCACTGATACCTACTTTCTCCAATGTGGGTTTTTTGTTTTTGTTTTTTTTTTTGGCCAGACCTGGGACTTGACTCAGGGCCTGGGCATTGTCCTTGTGCTTTCTCAAGTCTAGCACTCTACCACTTGAGCAACAGCACTACTTCTGGCTTTTTCTATGTATGTGGTACCGGGAATCGAACCCAGGGCTTCATGCATGTGAGGCAAGCACTAGGCCACGCTCCGGGCCCTCCTCTGATGTGTTTTATAATCCTAAAACGCTAAGGAATTCTGTGAGTTCCTTAAGGAAAGGAGCTGTGTGCTATGAATTTTGTAACCTCAGAATACAGAGACCCTCAGTGGGATAGGACTTGCCCAGCAAACACAAGGCCCCCAATACAAACCCCAGCCCTACCAAAAGTTTTAATATAGCCTCAGAATATTTGTTGGTCTTCTGTAACCCTGAGTTCTGTACCTTCAGACTGCCATCAAAATGTTAACTGTCCTGAATATGCAATTTTTTCTTGTCATTCCTTAAACAATATTACATAACTGTTTACACAGCACTTGCACTAATTAAGGATTAGAATTAATAGAGGGAGGAGATGAGCATGTGGGAAGGTGTGTACTGATTAGATGCAGATACTACTCCACTTGATGTAAGTGACTTGAACTGGGCATTGGTGATCTATGCTTTAATCCTAACTATTCAAGAGACTGAGATCTGAGGATCGAGGTTCAAAGCCAACAGGGGAAGAACAAATGCTGGAGACTAATCTCCAATTAATGAGCAGAAAGCCAGAAATTAAAGTGTGACTCAAGTGATAGAGCACCAGCCTATAGAAAAAAAAAACTAAGTTGAGAGCATGAGAATTTGAATCCCAGTACTAGCACATACACAAAGAAAAGAAAAGAGAGGGAGTAGGTGTGTGTGTGTGTGTGTGTGTGTGTGTGTGTGTGTGTGTGTGTGTGTGTGTGTTGGTCATCAAAGGATGACCATATATCCTTATTACTGGTTGTGAGTACTGACACTTGGTCCTCAGAAAAGACTGAGTCCTTGTCCTTCAGTATTCCAGGATGGAAATGGAGAAGACATTGTTTCCAGAATAGCTGCCAGATGTATGTGCAGGCTTCACTGGGAGTAAACCAGTAAAAACTCTGCAAAATAAAAGTTGTGTGTAATAGTTGCATGGCATTAACTGTAAGACAGACTCAGTAGTAAGCATTTGCAAAGATAATTGTTTACTTAATCTCTACCTAGCCCCTCAGGGTAGCACCAATAAGTATTTCCATCCTCCTAAAGAATATAAAGACACAGAGAGGGAGAGAGAGGGGAGGGAGGGAGGGAGAGAGAGGGGGGGAGGGAGGGAGAGAGAGAGAGAGAGAGAGAGAGAGAGAGAGAGAGAGAGAGAGAGAGAGAGAGAGAGAGAGAGAGAGAGAGAGAGAGAGAGAAGAGATCAAGAAACTTCAGGTCACAGCAGAGCTAAAAAGTGAAATTCTGAAGCTGAAATTTCACTGACTAATGAAGTTCAAGTCTCAGAAACCAAGGAACTGGAGCAGGGTGCTTCTTTTCCCTTTGAACCCTGAGTGGATAGTTTCTGTCAAGCTGGAATTTCCTGCTCCTGGGGCTTTTCTGTGCTTGGCATTTTATTTCTAGGGATTGCCTCCTGGGAGACTCTGCAGTTTTAATGGTGGTGTCAGCTTGATTTCCTCATTGTTGTACACCATTTGACACTTTGAAATCATCTTGAGTCGTTACTGTCCTCGGATGCCACTGGCAAGAACAACAGGGAAGTTGCTTCTCGGGCCCCAGATGATTTCGACATTTTTTTTTCTTGTCAAGGTCAATGGGACTCCAGACTGTGTGCAGCTGAATGGGCGGCATGGGGCCTGGGGCCTTCCTTCTGCCATCACAGACTCCTACTGGGATCTCAGCTGGGCATTAATCTGTTCAAACCTTAGGTGTCCGTTAATGAATTGGGTTAAAAAGATGGTTGGTACTGAGGTGAATGCTCTGTGGACTTAAAAGCAAAAACAAACCCATGGTCCCCTAATTCCATCCTATTTTTTTCATCCAAGTAATGAAGACTTCAGATCTCTAGAACTGTTTCTTATTATAACATGGCATTTAAAGCCAGAATTCGTGGCTCATACCAATGATCCTGGGAATTCAGGTGGTAGAAATTAGAAAGACAATAGTTTGAGGTCAGTTTGCAAAATATTTGTGAGAAACCTCCTTGCCCCCTTCACTCAAAAAAACAAAAACAAACAAACAAAAAAAACTGGCTATAGTGTATGTGCTGGTCATCCAGCTATGTGGGAAACAAGTCAGAAGAATCAAGATCAAGAAACTATTTTGTGGGCCTGGAGTTTAGCCTAGTGGTAGAGTGCTTGCCTAGCATGCACGAAGACCGGGGTTCAATTCCTCAGCACTACATATATAGAAAAAAGCCAGAAGTGGTGCTGAAGCTCAAGTGGTAGAGCTCTAACCTTGAGAAAGCCCAAGGACAGTGCTCAGGCCCTGAGCTCAAGCCCAGGACTGGCCAAAAAAAAAAAAAAAGAAAGAAACTCTACTTTAAAAAAAGCTGGGTAGCTGGGTGTGGTGGTTTACCTGTATCATCCCAGCTAGTTTGGGAAGCTTAAATCAGTAGATTGCAGTTCAGGCTGACACAGGTGAAAACTGAGCCCCCATCTCAAAAACAACCAGAGCAAAAAGGGCTGGAGGTATGGCTAAAGTCGTGCACCAGCCTAGCAAGATTTAGGACCTGAATTCAAACTCAAGTAACTGCCAGGAGTTGATGGCTCATGACTATAACCCTAGCTACTCAGGAGGCTGAGATCTGAGGATCACAGTTCAAAGCCTGCCCAGGCACAAAAGTCTGTGAGACTCTTATCTCCAGTTAATGACCAGAAGTCCGGGAGTGGCACTGTGGCTTAAGTGGTAGAGTGGTAGAGTGGTAGCCTCGAGCTGAAGAGCTCAGGGACAGCACCCAAGACCAGAGTTCAAGCCCCACAACTGACGAAAAAAAAAAGCCCAACCAAACAAAATAACAGCAACAACAACAACAACAAAAAACAACCCTCCAGAAACTGCAAAGCAAGAAAACAAACCAATCCGCAGTGTCTTCCTGCCTCAGAGCCAGGGCCCATAGTCTAGGTGGAGTCTATGGCTTCTAGTGCTGCAAGGACAGGTTCATGATGAAAGGAGGATACTGGGACTTGGGGTCCCTCCTCTAATTTGAGGGTAAGGGGCTCATGATTAGCAATTATTTTCATTCTCTAGAGCCAATCCTGGCTGCCACTCAGAAGCTTTAACTTTTCACATAGTTACCTAACTATTCTGTGCCTCAGTTTCCTTTTCTGTAAAACAAAAATAAAGAAGTATCTAAGAAACAGTCTAGGGCCAGGTGGTAGCTCATATATGTAATCCTAGCCACTTGGGAGGCAGACATAGGAGGATCACAGTTCGAGGCCAGCCTAAACAAAAAATTAATGAGACACTGATTCCATTGAACAATCAGGGAACAATGATTCCTGTCTGTGATTCTAACTACAAAGGAGGAAGAACAAGGGTAGTGATGGCTATCACTTACTATGTACCACTGTGAGCCCAGCACCAAGTGCTAAGTACTTGTGTTACTTAATATATATTTCCATGAGGAGGGCATGGCATGAACCACTTAGTACATGAACAGGGTTCATGAGCACATCAAATATACACTCAAAACCCCAAATACTTTTCCTTCCTTCCTTCCTTCCTTCCTTCCTTCCTTCCTTCCTTCCTTCCTTCCTTCCTTCCCTTCTTTCCTATTGTACTAGCACTGGGGCTTGAACTCAGAGCCTCAAACACTTGCTTACCTTTTTTACTCAAGGCTGGCATTCTACCATTTGAGCCACATCTCTACTTCTGGCCTTTTGCTGATTAATTGGAGAAAGTGTCTCAGGGACTTTTGTCCCCTGTCTTTGAACTAGGATCTTCATAGCTCAGCCTCCTGAGCTTCTAGGATTACAGATGTGAGCTGCCTGAACACATTTGCTCATCCTCCTCCTCCTCCTCCTCCTCCTCCTCCTCCTCTTCCTCTTTCTCCTCCTCCTATTATTCTCCCCCTTGTCCAGTACATGAGGCTTTAGTCAGAAGGAACAAGCTCAGAAATCCCCAAGTGCAGCTGTGCCTCAAAAAGTGCTAGCCTTGAGCCAAAGAAGCTCAGGAACAGTGCCCAGGCCCCGAGGGGCAAATACCACCACCACCACCAACAACAACAAAAACCAGTTATAAAGGAAACAACTGTACAATGAGCCACATGCTCCTGATAGGAGGAGAAAGTTTTTTTTTTCTCTCTCCACAATAAATAAAGCTCTACCTGCTGTCTTGCTGGTTGTGAACTGCAGACAGTCCAGTTCACACCTATTTCCTAGCACTTACTGTTCTTTCTTCTATATTGGCATCCTGACTTTGCTGTTTCATAAGCTAACACTGTGGTTCTGAACTTCTGTCACATGGCACACAGTACACCCAGCAGGGTCTCTGAGACCCTGGCGGGGAAGTGTCCAGAGGGTGGGAACAGGAAGAGGAAGTGTAATGCTGAACACACAATAGCAGGTCAGCCAATTTCCGGGAAGAGTTGCATCATCTATGGAAGAGTGCAGCTAGCTCCGGTGATGCCTCACCTGGCTGTCTGTGTGAGGTAGTTTCAGTGGAGGAGCACCCAGTGTAATCCCCCGAGATGTGAGATGCGTTTGTGGCCAGCACTGGTGGCTCACACCTGTATTCCTAGCTACTCAGGAGGCTGAGACCTAAGGATGCAAGTTGACTCTTATCTCCAATTTAGCAGTAAAAAGCAAGACGTAGAAGTGTGGCTCAAGTGGTAAAGCTCCAGCCTTGGGTGAAAAAGCCAAGGAAGAATACAATTCCTTGAGTTCAAGACCCAGTATGGACACACACACACACACACACACACACACACACACACACACACACGCACACCAAACAACCAACACACAAAAACACAGAGAGGGAAGCATTTGCAAGAGCCATCCTGAAATGCTTGTGTTCAGAGCTGCCTACCATGTGCTCCTATATGCCTCAGAGGAAACGACAGCAATTTGTTTTGCTTTGAAGTCCCTCCCAGAGCCTAGCAACAGTGACTGGCACATGGTGACTGACACAATACTTGGAATTGATTGTTAATGGAGGTGGGGCATCGTGTGGGGCAACTGCTTATTGGGCAAGCTTATTGGGCAAGTGTCCATGTCCATGTATCCTCCTAGTCTGGAAATATGGAGTTAAATATTTAATCCCTGCACGTGCCAGACCAGAGCCAGGGCCAGAGCTAATGGTTAGGACTTGGCTACGAGTCACAGAGAATCTTCTCTGTTCACGTACCTGCTGCACACCAGGGCAGGATGGAAAGCAGGCCTGCACACTCTTAGCCATCTTACAGGTTACAGAGGACACAGAAGAACCTATCAAGGGCAGGTTGTTACAGCATGGGGTCTTCAAGGGAGGGTGGGTAGGAGCTGAACGTTCTGCAGAGGACTCCTGGAATCCAGTGGGATAGGTTCCAGGTGAGGGGGTGAGTGCGAATTGCTCTAGTGACCAGACTAGAGTGTGTTTGTTTCAAGCATGGAGTGGAGAAAGGGCATTCCATGGCAGAGAGAGCTGGCACAAGAAAGAGCCGGGGCCTGAGAAGTCAGGTCAAATTCAACACTGTGGCAGAACAGGGTTCAGGGTTTAGGGCCCCAAGGAAGTAATGGGAAGGGAAAATTAAAGAACATTGAAACTTGATCTTGCAAAACTTTGTCATGCTAGGCAAAGAATATGAGCTTCATTCTGAAGGCAACAGGAAACCAGATAGGTGCTTTAAAAGTCAGACTCAAGTTTCTTCAGAAATACCCTTTGAATGTCAATTACGTATGCATTCAATACTAGGCTAGGTTCTAGAAATCTGGTGGTACTTGTGTATAAAGCAGTTCTTGGTGAGGTTTCATTTTTTTTAAGGGGGTCTTGGGTTTTGTGTTGGTCATGGGGCTTGAATTCTGGTCCTGGGCTCTGTCCCTGAGCTCTTCAGCTTTAGATAGGCTAGCTCTCTACCACTTGAGCCACAGAATCACTTCTGGTTTTTCTGATAGTTAATTGAAGATAAGAGTCTCACTGACTTTAGTGCCCAGGCTGGCTTTGAACCGTAATCCTCAGATCTCAGCTTCCTGAATAGTTAGGATTACAGGCGTGAGCCACCAGCACCTGGCAAGAGGAGAGGATCTTTTTTTAAAAATTTATTTTTATTTCATTTCAGTTGTGGGCCTGGTGTTATCCCTGAGCTTTTCACTCAAGGCTAATATCCTACTAATTTTGATGGTATTCGGGTTTGAACTTAAGGGGTTAGGCATACTAGGTGGGCATCTATCACACTTCTAGCCCAATCCAATATGAGATAGACTAATTTTTTAATAAGAATAATGTATTAAGGTAGCATTCACATAATTAAATCAATTAACTAATCATCACACACATTGAGCAGTCAGTCTCCCAGAATGAACACACAGCTAAGAGTGTGACAGTGCTGTCAAGAGCTAATCATGTTCTCCTCGTTAGAAACCTTGGGCCCAGTGACAGCTGTGCAGCTGTCAGCATGCCTTGCCAGAATTAAGTCATTTAATCTTCAAAGCCATGGGCGGAGTGACTCTGTCTCCATATGGGGATGAGTGGCCAACCCCCAGCTCCAGGAGGCTGTGAAACACTATGATAAACTGAGCACTCTTCCCACACTGACCCCACTCCAGGAAGGAATCCACCAAACCTGCACATGGACCGAGTTTGATAATGTGATCAAAGCCTGGAGCCAGTGCCGGATACGGTGGCTCATGCCTGTAATCCTAGCTACTCCGGAGTCAGAGATCTGAGGATCATGGTTCAAAGATTCAAAGCCAGCCAGGGCACTTAAGTTGGTGAGACTCTTATCTCCAATTAACCACTAGAAAACCGGAAGTGGCACTGTGGCTCAAGGGGTAGAGTGGTAGTCGAGCTGAAGAGCTTAGGGAGAGCCCAGGTTCAGAGTTCAAGCCCCACGACTGACAAAAATTTAAATAAAATTAAAAAAAGCCAGGAGCCAGTGACTCATGCTTGTAACCCTAGCTACTCAGGAGACTGAGATCTATGACTCATGATAGAATGCTATCCTTGAGCAAACAGAGCTCAGAGACAGGGCACAGGCCCTGAGTTCAAGCTCCACAAATGACAAAAGAAAAAAAAAAGTGATAAAGTTGAGGATAAAGAGAAAGAGAGAGCGGGGGAGGTTTTTGTAGAAGGGGGAAAAGAGAATAAATTCTTTTCTAGAGGTCCCAAGCCCAACCTCTCTACTCTGAGTTTGACTAATGACTAAAAACTATCTCCATTGTCAGAACTATTAAGTTTAGGGGTTGGTGGCTGGCTCAGTAGTGTGCCAGCCCATGAGCAACGTGTCAGGTACCAAGTTTGAGTCCTGGTTTTGCAATAATAATAATAATAATAAAGAACTGTAAGTTAAGCCATTAAATATGAGTGGCAATAGACAGCCCATAGAACGAGTCTGAGGGTACCTGCCGCACAATAGCCCATCAAAAGCCCATATCTGAAGCCTAGTACTGGTGGTTTAGGCCTCTCATCCTAGCTCCTTAGCAGGCTGAGATTTGAGGATCGCAATGCAAAGCCAGCCCAGCTGGGACAGTCTGTGACACTCTTATCTCTAACCACTGAAAAGCTGGAAGCGGAGGTGTAGCTCCAGAGCACCAGCCTTCAGCAAAAAAAAAAAAGCAAAGGCGCAGGACCTAGCCCAGAGCTTGCACCCCAGTACTGATACGCATGCGCACACGCTGCCCACACCTAGTGCCCCTCTTCCTCAGAAGGGTGTTTGAGGAGTTTGTGGACCTCTAGCAGAGGTGAGAGATGGAGGCGCATGGGGACCTGTGCAGGAGGCTGAGAATATGGCTTTGCTGCACCCGGCATGGGCTGGGTGGGCTCAGAGGCTGGAGTTCAGAGTGCAGTCCGGCTGTCAGGTGTGTAAGCTTCTTTGACGAGGCGGGGAAGAGTCATCTGGAGGTACTGGGAAGGGAGTGACATACTCACGTAGCATGTGGTGAAGAATTCTCTCTGTAGGTGGGAAGGGTGAGAAGTTGAAGCAAGGAAACCAGTTCAGAGGCTTTTGCTGGAACCCGCCCAATGTCATGCAAGTCGGAACCTGGCTGGTGTCAGGACGAAGAGCAAGGGGGAAATCCCCTCACTAGAAATAACACCAAGATAAACTGCCTCGAACACCAGCAGTTCTCAAAGGGTGACCCCAGGACCTTTGTGTGTCCACTAGACATTTTCAGAGAATCCATTCTCAGAGTTAAGATAATTATTCATTCTGAGCCAGCTGCTAAATGGCTAACACCTGTAATTCTAGCTACTCAGGAGGTTGAAATCTGGAGATTGCAGTTCGAAGCCAGCTGGCTCAGCAAAGTATGAGATTCTTTCTCTGATTAAGCACCCCCCAAAAAGCCAGAAGTGGAGCTGTTATGTAAGTGGTAAAACATTAGCCTTGGGCAAAAAAAAAAGCACAGAAACAGCACTTAGGTCTTGAGTTTAAGCCCCAAGGTCTGCATCCCCAAAAAGTTATACAAACATGTGACTTAAAGTTGCTATAAAAATAAATATATTTAGGCCCTGGTAGAGTGCTTGCCTAGCATGCGCGAAGACCCAGGTTCGATTCCACGGTACTGCATACATAGAAAAAATGCCAGGAGTGGTGCTGTGGCTCAAGTGGTAGAGCTCTAGCCTTGAGAAAACCCAAGAACAAAGCCCAGGCCCTGAGCCCAAGCCCAGGACAGGCAAAAAAATTATATATCTATATCTATCTATCTATCTATCTATCTATCTATCTATCTATCTATCTAAACATTCCTTGTTATTCTTAATTTTTTGAAGCAGGGTCTTGCTGTACAACCCAGGTTGTCCTTAAACTGGAGATCCTGCCTCAGACTCCTGAGTGCTGATACTACAGGCATGCACAATCACATCCTGCCTCAACATTAATTTCTAGCACGAGAAAAATTGGTAGATAGAATCCATATAAGCATCAGCCCTTTGGTGCCAGCAATGTTTTTTGTTTTATTTTTTTCCAGAGTATAAAAGGATTCTGAACATAGAACAAGGCGTGGCAAATTTTGAGTTAGTGTGTTTATTTGGACTTTGGGGAAGGGATCAGTCTTTTTCTAATCCTGGAGTAGGCAGGCAAAGCAGAGGCATGCAGCCTTCCCAGCACTAAGATGAAGCTCAGCAGTTACAAGATGTGAACAGAGTCCTTGCCTCCCAAGAGTGGAATCAAACCTGAAATTTTACAAGCAATTTCTCAGCTGGATCTGGGTGATTGTGTACATTAGGCCTGTGCTTCACAGCCTGTGCTCAGAGCTCCCTCTGCAGGCTGATAGCTGATACTACATCTTTCTTATCATGTATTTTAGCGCCAATTGATTTAAAAAAAAAAAAAAACAGGTCCATTTTCACTGAAGGTGACTGAGACATTGCGGTGACAAAGCCACTAAAGTGACATATGTCAATGAGTCAGGAGACAACAAGCCACAGCGATCTAACACAAAAATCCTTCAAACGCTAGCAGCCTGACACTTGGTGCCACTTGACCCCCAAGGGGTCCAGGTGTGGCTCACCCTAAAACTGACCTCAGCCTCAATGTTTGAACTGATGGAGATCACAGATTCTTCCCTTTAGCAAGTGCATTTTACACTTCACTTGTTTACTAGACCAGCAGTAGTAAACACTGGCACTGACTGAAGTACGTCAGGCCCTCTAAAGGTAGGTGTCAGCCTTGTTCTCATTTCACCCAAGAGAAAACCCAGGCCCAGGAAGTTTCAGTGACTTGTAACTAAAGATCATAAAGCAACTAAATGGCAGAGGCAAATTCAGAGCAAGTCTGTCTGCTGGCTGCCAGTTGTACCCACTTGTAACCCTGGCTATTTAGGAAGCTGAGACCTGGAGAATCAAAGTCCCTGTTACAACTGTCCATGACTCTAACAAAATACCTGACATGACCAACTTAAAAAGAGGAGAGGTTCATTTTGACTCTCGGGTTTGGAGGCGTTGGTCCTGGTCAGAGGTCCGATGGTCCTGCAGCTTTGGCTTGTGAGGCCTTACGTCATGGTGAGGTGCATTAGTGGAGAAGGTGATCGCGTCAAGACTGGAACTGAAAAACAGAAAGGAGAGGCCCTGGCTCCACAAGGTCCCAGTGGGCTCCATCTCTTAAAGTTTCTGCACGTGGGTTTTGGGGGGACATTCCTGACCTACACTACAGTGTCCCTAAAATACTTTGAGGAGCAAGCTGGTGAGAATAAGTTTCTACGGGTTGGAAAATGAAGTTGCTATATTTTGTAAATAAATGTGTTTTCTTTATGTTTGGTGCATTCATGTGTATATCTTCAGGAGGAGGTTGAGAGGGCCCAGAACTCGAAGGGGAAAAGGGGGTTGGGGAAGGTGCAGCACTGGAGCTCACTGGACACTGGTGAAAGTGAACTGTTCACTTCATGGGTGGAGACACAGGGAGGGATGGGGGAAGGGGAGGGAACAGAAGATAATAGAAAAGGAACTGTACCCATCACGTGGTTCATGTCATTGTAATCCCTCCTCACATCACCTCTACACCAACATTAAAGTAGATTACTGTGAACAAAAAGTTCATTTTAAGTGTGCTGTCAACTCTGGAAAAAGACTTTGCCAATAGTGTGTGGTTCTATCTGGCATCATTCAGAAAGTAACACACCCTGGCTTCGCAACAGCACCCCCTGTTTTTATTGGCACAGCACACCATATTAAATATATAAAGTCTTGTCTGAATGGTGTAGATTACAGAACATGATATGTACTATCAAAATAATGTTAGGAAAGAAGAGTGTAGAAAGTTGTCCACTACCTTATTTGCAAGCACAGAAACCCAACTAGAAAAAATGACAACAAATTCATGTGTGGGGCCAGGAGTTTGGCCTAGTGGTAAAGTGCTTGCCTAGTATGCATGAAGCCCTGGGTTCAATTCCTTGCTACCACATACACAGAAAATACTGAAGTGGCGCTGTGGCTCAAGTGGTAGAGTACTAACCTTGAGAAAGCCCAGGGACAGTGCTCAGGCCCTGAGTTCAAGCCCTAGGACTGGCAAAACAAAACAAAACAAAACAAAAACAAATTCATGTGGATTAAAGTATCTGAGAAAGTACAGACTTGACAAAGCATGGAATGATAGAAAGCAGTGAAAACCGCCGCCCAGCACCAGGTGCTCATGTCTATAATATCAGCTACTTAGGTGGCTGAGATTCAAAGGACCCTAGCTAGAAGCCAACAGAAGCAGTGATATTTGTGAGGCACCATTTCTAATTAACCAGTAAAAGTCCATGCTGGAGGCACTACTCAAGTGGTAGAACACCAATCAAGCAAGCAAGCTGAGAGCCTTAAGGTCCTGAGTTCAAACACCGATACCAGCCAAAAAAAAAAATCCTTCTTTGATTGTTTTGGGGATCCTTCTTGCTAGTGCCTAGTGCTTCAGGTCTGCTGATCTCAAAACAAATACTGAACCTCTGGCCTCCTACCTCTGCTGTCCATGTGGTGAGGTTTAGAGACACGCTCTACCATGCTGGGCTCTGAATTTTTTTTTTTAACTCTAAACTATCCCTTTCCAGCCCCCCCCCCATTTTTGTTGGGGCTTGAACTCTGGGCCTGGATGCTGTCCCTGAGCTCTTGAGCTCAAGGTTAGTGCTCTACTACTTTGAATCCCAGCTTCACTTCCAGATCTGGTGGTTAATTGGCAATAAGAATCTCACGGACTTTCCTGTCCTAGCTGTCGTTGAACCGAGATCCTCAGATCTCAGCTTCTTGAGTAGCTAGGATTATAGGTGAGAGATACCACTGCCTACCCCTGCCCCATTTTTTTCTTATTCTTTTTACAATTTTTCATTGTAATTAACAGAAGGGTTATAGTTATATTCACCAGATAGAAGGTGCAGTACTTCACAAACATTGATACCCCTTCTCATGTTTTTGTCTCCATTTCCTTCCCTCCTCCTCCTCCCCTCATCTTGTTTTCCCCCTTCCCTTTCCTATTTCAAAGAAACAAATAATCATATATACAATATACCAGATAACAAGGTAAGGTATGTAACAATATGAGAATAACCAAGGGACAACAAAGAGATGAGAAATAACATACTACACTAAGAACAACAATCCCACATTATATGGCTCTTGTTTCCATATCCTGGAGGGCCTTTCATTTAGCCTCATCCTATATGGCCTTATGTATCTAAGTTTTGAGCTATTGTAATCCTCTGCTAGGAGAGTCCAAGGTTTGTACTAATTACTACAAATGAGGGAAACCACTGAGCCTATGTTCCTTTGCGTCTGGCTTATTTCACTTAATATGATTTTTTTACAAGTCTTTCCATTTCCTTACAAATGGGGTGATGTCATTCTTTCTGATCCTGCTCTACTTTTTTATTGTCAGTCGTGGGAGTTGAACTCTGGGACTGGCCATCGGCCCTGAACTCTTCAGCTCAAGGCTATTGCCCTACCTCTTCAGCCACAGTGCCACTTCCTCTTCCCCTACAACTTCTTTATATATATATATATATATATATATATATATATATCTGATAAGAAATATTGCTTGCTCTGTAGAGTTTCCAGTGACTTGGATTTTGCACACTGTATTTTTGTGGTATAGATCTGTCTCTCCTGCATTTCCTGTTGAATAGTGGCTGGCTCTAGCGGCTTGTTAGACATTGTGTTAACTACATCTACCATGGTGCTATGATTGATCTCTGTCTCTTTTTCTGTGCTGTTGGAAGCTGGCAATGATGAAAGAATAGATGTAATAATTCAAGAGAGGTTGCAACATCATGGTGTCCTAATTCTGTCACCCACCTTCCCTTCCTGGCTGAATTACTTACATAGCCCACATGTTACTGTTCTCATGTTCATCTGTTTTGTCTGGAGTTTTCTTGGATAGACTCCTCAAAAAGTACCCCTGGAAAGTTTCTCTAACTCCTCTCAGGGAGTTGCCTTTCCACTTTGATGCATTCGTTGAGCCTCTCATTTTCTTTCAGTATCCAAATATGACCTCGTTGATGTCTAAGTTCATGCATAGATGTTCACATTCGGACAACATTCTGATTCTGATGTCCTTTTTCTTTCCTTTTTCTTTTTGGTAAGGTTTGAACCTCATACCTTCACCACTTGAGACCTGTCTCCAACTTTGGTGTTATTTCTCTCATAAAACTATTTTTTCCCAGCCTGGCACAGGGGCTCACCCCTATAATCCTAGCTACCTGGGAGGCTGAGATCTGAGGACTATTGTTCAAAGCCAGCCCGGGCACTAAAAAGTCCATGAGACTCATCTCCAATTATTCAAAGTGGTGTGGTGGCTTAAGGTACCCCTCAAGTAGCTTTGAGTTCAAGTCCCACAACTGACCAAAAAAAGTCATTATTCCCCATTTTCTCTAAAAATCCAGTCATGTCAGGGTAGAGAGCTATTCTAGGCTGATTTCCCCAATATATTCCATTTATAGGTTCAATATGTGCATATGTTTATTGTTTTAAGATTTCAGAAACAATCACAAATCATGTAGCTCCTCTGTTTATCAGATAACAGTGTTTAGTATGCTCAGAGTGCAATAATCACCACTACTCTCAGTTCTGGGGTGTCTTCATCACCTGGGAAAGAAAGTACATCTGCTGTCATTCCCAATTCCTTCCTCTCTGTCTTCCAGTCATCCCCCATCTGTCTCCTCCCACGTCATCACCCAGGCAACCACTTGGCTACTTCCTATCTCCCTGCCCTGCTGAACTGTACAACCTTTGCCCGACCTCTCTCCTCACTCTACTCTCCCAAACATCCAGGCCTTCGGTCACCACTCTCTCAGTGTGCCTGAAATCAGTCTTTTAATATGTAGTTTTGAATTTTATGTCTTTAATTTTTCAGAAAGCATTAGTTTCTAGTTAATTCCTTTTGTTTCATTGCTTTAGTTTGCATCTCTGAAAACCTTTCATATATAATATGTATCAGATATAGGATATTTTTGCCTCTTTTTTAATATTTATCACTTTTCTCTAAGTTCTGCCCAAACTGGCTTCAAACTACAATCATCAGATCTCAGCCTCCCCACCAGCTAGGATTATAGTCATGGACTACTGGTGCCTGGTACCTGGCTTTTAGGGGGGACAGGGGGAGGAAGAACCTTACCGGGAGTTGAATTTATGGCAACTCGGGCCTTAAACTTCCATCAGATTCTCTCACCCCTGTCAAGGCTGGCACTCTTACAAACTGAGCCAAACCTCCACCTGTAGGCTGGCTTCAAGTCAGGGTCCTCAGATCTCAGTCTCCTGAATAGCTATGATAACAGGCATGTTGTTTTTCATAACTTATAACTTTCATAACTTACACAATTTTTAAAAATTATTGTGAAAAATAGTAGATTGAGGTTTGTGGTACATGTTCTGGATAATCTTTCACTGTAGTGATATTATTCTGCTTTTTATTCTTTTTTCCCAATAGATATTTGCTCACACAGTCCTTCCTTGATGCCTGCCCCCCCCCCGCCCAATTTCCTTCTATTTTCAGAATATAACAAGTGTTTCTAGGATTGGGGATCCAATGTGTCCCCCCTTCCATTGACTTCCTAAAGTAATTAAACAATATGACCCCAGATTTTGTGAGATCCTCTTCCCTGAAGGCCTCCTATTCTTATCACCTTTCTTTTCTTTTCTTTTTAAAATTTGTACTGGGGACTTGAACCTGTGATGTTGCCCTGGTTAGGCAAGCTCTTTGCCACTGAACTACATCCCAGATTACCTCTCCACGTCTTTGCCCACAGTTACATTCCCTACTGAGATTTGCTTTGGTATCTGAACCTAAACTTGACCCTCAAAATGAGGGTTTTGTCCCTGAGAAATTTATAAATTAGTTTTGAGAATCCAGCTTTGCACATCTGTCCTCCCAAGATTAGATTGTTTCTCCAAATCCCAAATGATTTCCAAAACATCCCTGTTATGTCCCAAAGTGGACAGGGGTCTCCCATCCTTATAGGCTTTCCTGCTCTTTCCTTCCTTCCTTCCCTTCCTTCTTTCCTTCCTTCCTTCCCCATCCCTTCTTCTTCTGCGCAGATCTGGAGTCACTGGCTCACTCCAGAGGATGGGGCATGAGTTGTGAGCTTTCTGTGGTAGGATCCACGGAGATGATTGCCTCTGTCAAGGGGCTCTGCAGCTTGGCAAACCCACGGAAGCTTATTCAGTTGCACCAGGGACTTTTAGGACACATGATTTATATCTTGATACAGTTTAAAAAAACACACACCAACTTTCCTCATCATTCATTTTTTTGTCGGTCATGGGGCTTGAACTCTGGGTCTGGACATTGTCCCTGAGCTCTTCAGCTCAAGGCTACCACGCTACTCCTGGAGCCACAGCCCTACTTTCCATTTTCTAGTGATGAATTAGAAATAAGAGTCTTACGGTCTTTAGTGCCTAGACTGGCTTTGAACCTTGATCTCAGCCTCCTGAGTAGCTAGGATGACAGGCGTGAGCCATCACACCAGGCTATCCTTGTATACTTTTACACAAAGCTAGCACTGTGTCACTTGAGACACAGCATACAGCACCACTTCCAGCTTTTTCTGTGTATGTGGTATTGAGGAACTGAACCCAAGGCTTCGTGCCAGACCAGCACTCTACCATTAAGCCACACTCCAGGCCCCATCTTCGTTATTCTTGATAATCTCCGATGACCCTACCTCCCCCCCCCAAAAAAGTAAGAAGTAGAGCTGGTTCAAGTGATGGAACACTAGCCTTCAGCAAAAGAAAAACAATAACAACAACTTAGGGATAACATCCAGACCTTGAGTTCAAGCCCCAGTACTGGCACACACACACAAAAGTGCATTGTATGTGTATATGTATGCATGTGTTATAGGTGTGTGTGTTGTGTGTGTGTGGGTTTGGGGTGGGTGAACAGTGCCCCCTAGAAGCCACCTTTGCAAAGCCAGCCCACAGTCCTGTGCCTATTGTTTATGAGGCACAGCCCCACTCATCATCCTGCAGCCCCAGGGAGGGCCTTTGCCTGTTTTAGCAAGACAATCACAATCTGACACGTTTCCTGAAGGGAGGAGAAAAGGGTTGGGACCTAGGGATACCATTAACAAAAATCAACCCGGAGAGCCCAGATATAACTGGTTTCTGGGTCACACGCCTGAATGACCTTTACTTTCTCTTTGTTAAATAAACTGTTGACAGCTTCCCTGTGACTGCTCATGGTTCCTAGTTTTCTTTCTATACTGCTGGAAAACAAGAACCCACTACACTTGTCCATCATTCACCCCAGGGCCCAGGTCCAAGAGAGCACTGCTGTCTGAGCCCTCATGGCAGTGTCAGCTTGGGCAGGCTGAGCTGGAGCACATGGGCTGAAAGGGCAGCAGGGTGGCACTGGGGGAAGCAGTTGAGATTCAAATCCAATCATCACCATGTATTAGCTGTGTGATGTCAGGCAAGTTCTTGTCCTTCTCCGAGCCTCATCTTCCCTGCTTTGTCCTTTGGTTCTAAGGGACGGCAAGACCCCATTGTGCGCAGGCATCAGGTTAAATGCTAGCTTGGGGATCCAGGGTTGGAGACAGGTCTTTTAGAATGTCCCCACTGGGAAAAAAAAATCGAGCAGTTTGCCCTCTGCTTGTCTGGGGTCGAGGCTCAGGATGGGACACTTTCTTCCCATCCTTTGTAGTTTAATGAAGCTTGAAAGATACCAGCTGGCTCAAAGGGAACTTGCAGGGAAATGTCAGCAGGGGGCAGAATTGCCTGGTCCTTAACTGCGGAATCCTCTGCTGCCTCGTTGGCTGTTTTCACTGCCAGGTTTCTTCATTTCCAAGCAAAACAACGTGGGCTGGCGGCAATCGTTCCGAGCTGTGGGCGCACGTGCACCCCTCTTGTCTGCCCCTCACCCAGCTGGGGGGGGGGGCAGGCCATCTGAGCTTGGAAAGCCATGCAGAAAAGGCAGGGTAGGGAAAGCTTGGGATGGGTGTGTTTAAAGCTGCTGCCTCTGCAGGTTCTTTTGATCTCCGACTGGGAACATTCTGGAACGCTTAGCAAAATGCGTTTTTTCCCCCAGGGTTAGTATGGAGGAGACACTGCCTTGCAGAGATAGTGGACAAGGGGCCTGGCTGTACATTTACCCCTTCCTCCCCAGAGTCCTCAATTGAGAGCACCACCTGCCTCCAGCCCCAGCATCTGCAGCACAGAGCCATGCTAACTCACCCAGCGCCATGTATTGCCGTCCTCCCAGCCTGCTCTACCCCACATGGGTAAGCTCTGGCCGCTCTGGTCCTTGTCAGTCCTCTCCAGTACCTGCTCAAGGCTCCACTTTCCTCTCACCTTGACCTTGGCCATGACCTTACTAGAAGCCTTCACCCCTTCTTTTCCCACAGGGTTTTCTCCAGAGCACCTCCCCAGGTAGGCACACCTCCTCTCCCATGTCGATGTCTTTACTACAAAGGAAAGAAGGGGAACCCTACCTGCGTTGTCACATGCAGTGTGAGCCAGGGACTGTGTAAACAACTTGCAGGTTTCAGTGCCACCTCCTTTCTCTTCCCTGGGGTCCTTGGGCAGAACATTCTCTTCAGCCAACAGCCCAAGCTCTATGCCCAGTGACTAGAGAAGTTTCCTTGTGGAAAAGCACTGCCATAACTTCCTATGTACTGAATAAGAAAACTGAGGCTCAGAGATGTTAAATACCTTGCCAAATGTCACACAGTGAGGGAAGAAGCCTTAGCATTGTCATCTGTTATCTGACTTCATCACTTACACTAAGAATAGGTCTTTGCAGCTCAGCAAGGAGGGAGCAGTGAACAAGTAGCTCCAATAAACATGTGAAATTTGGCCATGTCTCAGAGCTAACTTCTGACCACTTGGCTCCCCCAAGGCAACGTGTACAGCTTTGGAAGGGGGAGGCGCCTCTCACCTATCGGAAAGTTAGCAATTTCCTTCCTTCCTTCCTTCCTTCCTTCCTTCCTTCCTTCCTTCCTTCCTTCCTTCCCTTCTTTCTCTCTTTTCTAGTGAGTTTTAAACTTATGTCCTCCTGTCTACCCTGCTTGCTCATTCAGCTGACACTATCACTTAGGGTATACCTCCAGCCATGGCTTTTGCTGGCTCTTCTGGAGATGAAGTCTTATGGATTTTTCTGCCTGGACTAGCTTTGAACTGTGATCCTCTGAATCTCATCCTCCAGGGATGGGCAACAGCATTTGGCTTAGCAATGTCATTGTCGTTATTGGGATCTGAAGGGGTATCCTTGGACTATCTCAGGCAGCTGATTATCTGCTTCTCTACAACTGAGGTGGGAAAACACAAACCATGGCTGTAGGGCATTTCCTGACAATGCAACAAACAACGATAGAGACCTAATAGTGAGGAGAGGCTGACAGGTTAACTAGAGAGGCAAAAATTGGTGGGGAGTCAAGAGCTAAGCCAGGGGGGCAGGAAGGGGGTTGGCATTGTGGCAGTGAGTCCACATCCACTCTTAACAAAGGGAAGAGAAGGACCAGATTTTACCCAGGCTTTACTAGCTACAGGATGCACGTGTGTGTGTGTGTGTGTGTGTGTGTGTGTGTGTGTGTGTGTGTGTGTGTGCCTGACGCAGCAATATCAATGTGGAGGGAAACGCTGAGCTATTCTTAGACCAGGCAGTTTCATTTCTTTTAAGCCATTTCTCCTAAAGGTTTGGGGATGACTTCATTTTTTTTTTCAATTTTTTTGTCGGTCCTGGGGCTTGAAATCAGGGCCTGGGCACTGTCCTTGAGCTTTTTTGCTCAAGCCTAGTGCTCTATCACTTGAGCCTCAGCACTACTTCCAGCCTTTTCTGTGTATGTGGTACTGAGGAATCGAACCCAGGGCTTCATGCATACTAGGAAAGCATTCTATCACTAAGCCATGTTCTCAGCTCAAGACTTCATTTTGGTTTTTTTTTTGCCAGTCCTGGGCTTGAGCTCAGGCCCTGAGCTCTGTCCTTGGACTTTCTCAAGGCTAGTGCTCTACCACTTGAGCCTCAGCACAACTTCTGGCTTTTTTCTATGTATGTGGTACCGAGGAGTCGAACCCGGGTCTTCATGCATGCTAGGCAAGCACTTTAACCACTAGGCCAAACTCCCGGCCTTCATTTTGTTTTTATAATCAACCAAAACTTGGTCCTAAGGCTCAAACCTTTAATCCTAACTAACCAGGAGGTTGCCAGTGTGGGCAAGAAAAGGCCACGAGACTCTTATCTCCAATGAACCAGCAAAAAAAGCCAGAAGTAGAATTGTGAAGTACAATGCCTAAGCCGTGAATTTAATCCCTAGCACCAACACATATGCACAGGAATTAAACCATCATATGTGTGTCTAAAGTAAGTCAACAGAGACGAGCTGTCTGTTTTTGAGGCCTAAACAATTCTTCCTGAATTGTCATGGACATGACTTTTGAATAAAAAATTCTTTCCAAGTTCATGAGTGAGAAGTGCAGTCTGCAACCACAAATTCCTCCTTTATTCTCACTAATCTGATGATTAGCATGTCACAAACATAGGGAAGACTATTTGTGTCTTATGACTTCTGGCTTTTTGGGCTCTCAATAATTGTTCAGGGTAGGGAGTGTGGCCTGGGGATAGAGTGCTTGCCTAGCATGCATGAAGCCTTGGATTCCATTCCTCTGTACCACATACACAGAAAAAGCCACAAGTGGCACTGTGGCTAGCAAAATGTGTCCAAGGACAGTGCCCAAGGCCCTGAGGTCAAGCCCCAGGACTGATGATAGATAGATAGATAGATAGATAGATAGATAGATAGATAGATAGATAGACAAATTTGTTCAAAGGGATTTCAATTCAACATGTCAGTTTATGAATACAATAAATTTTGATCAACATCTCCCTTCCATCATTCTCCCCCTCCCCACCTGTCATCCCCTCACCTGAGCCCTCAAGTCTCTGAGTTGCATATTCACATATATACACTAGGTATTAGGTATCCCTCTCTGTGTTTCCACCAAGACCCACAGGGGTGGAGGGCAAGGACATTTCAGGAAGTCACGCCATGGCTTCACAACACTGACGGAATCAGGTGGTCACCTGCACATTGATTGCTGCTGTGCCTCAGACTTGCTGTATATCTGCTGGCACTCTGCCACCTGAGCCACAGACCGGCTTCCTGCTTTTTGATGTTTAATTGAAGATACGAGTCTCACAGATTTTTCTTACTTGGGATGGCTTTGGGCCTTAACCCTCAGATCTCAGCTTCCTGAGTAGCTAGGATAAAAAGGGGTGGCCAGTGCGTGGCCACAGACACTCATAGTGAAGCTTGTAACCTCTCTTTTGGAAAGAGAATTAAAAGGAAGAGAAAAGTTGCCCTTTGCCCTTTTTAGTACTTATCTAAACTGGAAGTGATCCATCCTGTTTTAAAGCTCTTGTCTTCTTTAAAATTCGTTCAAACATTAGCTCAGCACCACTCAGGGCTCAATGAGGCTGGTGAATCAGATGTGCCAGGCTGTGGAGGACAGGTTGAGGCCTTGGTAACTCTACCCACATGCTGCATTCAGGGCTTTGAGGCCTCTCTTCCTGCGGCCTAGCACAGCGCTCTGTGAGTCCCAGGTTCGGTTGGTGCTGCCATTCCTATGTTATGGGTAAGGGAGTGAAGATTCTAGGCTAGGTTGGGAAAGCTAGCCTGCAGCAGGGTTTGAAGTCACTGATCTAGTCCAAGGAAGAGGGGCTGGCCAAAGAACTCAATAGATAATCACAATTCAAAAGCTAGGTTTTATGCAAGCTTAACTTATGCTGAAGATTTGAGGCCATTTGTTCACTATGCATTAATCAAGGCTCGTGTTTGTGCACAACTGAATCCAGAGCCTTCTGTAATTACAAATAGATGGGTCGAGTTGCTTAGGTTCAGCCGAGTGTTCACACTTTTACCACATGGGGGCACCAGCCTCATGGGTCTACCACCGTCAGATCCTGAGCATGGGAACTGGGCAGTGGAGCTGGTTTGGTTTTTATGTGTGCTGGGCTTGGGACTCAAACCCAGGGCTCTGGTGCTGTCTCTGAGCTTTAGTTGTCAAAGCTAGTGCTCTACCACTTGAGCCAGACAGAGCTCCACTTCTGGCTTTTGTTTGTGTGTGGTTAATTGGAGATCAGAGTCTCATATTTCACTTTTTTTTTGGTGCTAATCCTGAGGCTTGAACTCAGGACCTGAGCTCTGTCCCTGAGCTTTTTTGCTCAAGACTGGTGCTCTACCACTTGGGCCACTTCTGGCTTTTTTGTTGTTTCACTGGAGATAAGAGTCTTACAGACTTTCCTGCGTGAACTAGCTCTGAGCCGCCATCCTCAGACCTCAGCCTCTCAAGTAGCCAGGATGAAAGGCATGAGCTTAGAAGAGTAGGTTACATTTCCTCCCTGGCACAAAGATACTTTGTGAGTCATGATCAGGGTTCAGGAAGGCCCACCTTAGCCTGGAAGGGAGAAAGATGGACTGCCTTTCAGAAGAAGTAATTTGTAAACCAGGGATGGAAATGAGGTCCATTCTGTACTGTGCCTCTGAATCACTGGAGCGCATCAGTCATGCAGTCGTGGATAGACGCAGACCGCAGCTGAGTGCAGGGCACAGATTCTCACTGCCCATTAGCATTCCCTGACTCTCCTATTAGATGCCGTTCCTCACGAGCAGGATCTGGATTCGCACCTCTTTTAAACTCTATATTTTACAACACTCCATCATAAGTTGTTTCCTTTGAAGAATGTTTTACTCTGGAAAATTTCCACTATACCCCAAAGTACAGAGAACAACTGAATGAACACCCTTTGTGCATATTATCTAGCTTCCACAACTACCAGCTCATGGCTAATCATTTTTCTTCTCTACTCCTATTTCCTCACTGTCCTTCTCATTATTTTAGAGTCTGGCTTAGGTGACAAGTACATAATTATGGCTATTTTAATATGTCCAAGATATTGTAGTACTGAGAGCCAGTGGTGAGTACAAACCACTCAAGGGGCTGAGATTTGAGGATTGAGACTCAAAGGCTGCGTGAACAGAAAAGTCTTCAATACTCTCTCTCCTGAAGCCAGCAAAAAATGCAGGTCTGGAGGCATGACTCAAGTGGTAGAGCCACAAGCAAGCAAACTGAGAATACGAAGCTCTAAATCCAAGCCCTTTAGGGATGGGAGGCTGGAATTATAAGAAAAAAAAAAGCAGCTAGGCTTTTCTCATTGTCTTAAAAATGCCTTGGTGGATAGGGTGGGCATAGTGAAGAGGATGGAGAACTAAGGCTAAGAAAGCTAGGAAGAACCAGGTGCTGCTCACTCACGCCTCTAGTCCTAGCTACTCAGGAGGCTCAGATCTGAGGATTGAGGTTCAAAGGCAGCCTAGGCACAAGAGACCATGAGATTCTTATCTCCAAATAACCCTCAGAAAACCAAAAGTGTCACTGTGGCTCAAGTGATAGAGCACTAGCCTTGAGCTGAAGAGCTCAAAGACAATGCCCAGGCCCAGAGTTCAAGCCCCATGACCTACAAAAAAAAAAAAAAAGAAAAGAAAGAAAGAAAGTGCCAGGAGGGGGGCCTAGTGGTAGAGTGCTTGCCTAGTGTACACAAAGACCAGGGTTTGATTCCTTGGTACCCCATACCTAGAAAAAAGCTGGAAGTGGTGCTGTGGCTCAAGTGGTAGAGCTCTAGCCTTGAGAAAGCCCAAGGTCAGTACTCAGGTCCTGAGTTCAAGCCAGGACTGGTAAAAAAAAAAAAGTTAGGAAGAGAAGCAGAAAGGACTCTTGGTTACTAAGGGCCAAAGCACTGTGCAATGTAATATATATACCTTACTTTGTAAATATTTAATAGGTACAATTATTATTATTATTACACTTTAAAAATAAAGGCTCAGTACCTTTGCAGCAAACTAGGAACCTAGGATGCAACCCTGTTCTGTGTAGCTAGAGGATGTATTTTCAACCTTCCCTTAGAAGGCCTTCAACACTGAGCAATGCAGACCCAAGACCAGCAGCCTGTAGCCTGGGGCTGCTAGCTTGCTCTCTCCTCTGGGCACTCAAACCCAGTAACATCTCAGTGCCCTGGGACCAGCCCTGCAGGTTTCCCAGCCCTGGGAGGAGGCAGAGTTTCCTTGTCTAAGGTGTCAAGGAGGAATTAAGTTCCTTATTTAGAAAATAGATCATTTCCTCTCCCGCAAGTCTCTAGAAAATGACAGCCAAGAGGGCTGAGGAGTGTGTAAATCAAAGTGTAAAGGATTCAACATCCACACTGTAGCAACATACAGACACACACACACACACACACACACACACGCATGCGTGCGCGCACGTGCACACACACACAATATTTGTGTGTGTATGTGATCTAAGTGGTTGTGTTTAAATGTACTCTTGAATAGGCCATCCCAAGTTAATATTAGCAATGATAACAGCAGAGGAAACAGAGCCTTGATCTTTCTGTAAGGAGAGGGACCTCATGGTGACAGATGGACACTGGCCAACCACATGGAGGCTTAGAAAATGACAAATGTCGGCACTGTCTTTCCATTTTCTGTCAAGTACAGAAGGAAGCCTGGCCAGTATACCTGACCTGGCACTCACTGGCAAAGCAGCCCCCGGAGCAGGGGGCAGTGTGTTGCGTCAGAGTCCTGTTCAATCCCTGCCTGGATTTCCTGCTCATCAAGTCTCCTCTGCATCATTTGCCTTCAGGATCTGTTTTTCAGCTGGGAGCAATAGTCTGCTGCTCTGGTCAGCATGAACCTTCAGAACTCTGAAAAGCTGGTGTTCTCACAATAACTCAATCCATTGGGTTTCTAGTTGTCATCAGACCTCAGCAGTAGCTTGTCCCCAGGGAGGGGGTGCTCTGAGTGTTTCTGGAAGCCAGGTTTCCTTCTCTCACCTGGTTAGAACCTGGTTTGCTGCCTGGGGAAGGATCCAAGTGGAGAAGAGGGAGGAAGTCAGGTGTGCATGGGGCCAGAAAGCAGACCTGGAGACCAGCTAGGCAATAAATGCCATCTCCTGGGGTCCCTTGGGAGAGAGCCTGAGACACAGGCTTAGCCCATGCCTCCAAAACCCTTTGTGCCTGTAAGGAAGTATCCAGCCCAATACCCACACCCCTTTCCCTCCCCCACCCCGCCCCCAGCAGGTTATTCCAGTTCAACAGAGGCACATTCCTGCTGAATTCCCACTAGCACAAGGCAGAGAACTTGTCAGGAGCAAAGCTTCCATGTTTATGGCATGTCTTCAAAATCCTTCTATGGCTCCTTCCTCTACCTATATCTGGGTAAGATGACCCTCATGGCAGGAAAACTAAAAAGATGATTGCTACTGAAGAGGCTGAGATCTGAGGATCACAGTTTGAAGCCAGTCGAAGTGGAAAAGTCTGTGAGACTCTTCTCCAACTAGCTAGTAAAAAGCCAGAAGTAGAGGTGCGTGTCTCAAGCAGCAGCATTCTAGCCTTGAATGAAAAAGCTGAGTGGGAGTGCATGGAGCTGAGTTCAATTCCTAGTAACATAACGGCACATATACACGCATACACACACACACACACACACACACACACACACACACACACATGCACACACACAGATGATCAGTCCACCATTTCCTCAAATTGAACTCCCTTATCACTGCAAGGTATATTATTGAAAGGACTCAAAATGAACTCTGTAATTGTGGTACCTGTGGGATTTAAGGCACACATCCAAGCACAGAAAGATTAAGATGTATAGTGAATTGGATTCAAAGTCACTGAAACAGAGTATTTAAAACCAAAGCTGAGCTCTGTAGTGTTATCTCCTCTTCCTCCTCCTCTACCTCTTCCTCCTTCTTTTTTTGGGTCATGGGGCTTGAACTCGGCCTGGGTATTGTCCTGAGCTCTTCAGCTCAAGGCTACTAGGCTACTGCCCTACCCTTGAGCCAATCCCCAATTCCCGTTTTCTAGATGTTAATTGGAGATAAGAGTCTCAGGTCCTTTTGTGCCCAGGCTGGCTTTGAACCTTGATCCTCAGATCTCAGTAGCGAGGATTAAAGGCTTGGGCCATGACGTCTGGCTACAGTGTTACCTTCTAAGGAAAGATATGATTCATTTTTAGAGAAAATGAGTTCTGTTCTTTAGGAGAACACGATGATGAACTTTCTTTCTTTCTTTCTTTCTTTTTCTCTCTCTCTCTCTCTTTCTCTCCTTTCTTTCTTTCTCTCTCTCTCTCTCTCTCTCTCTTTCTTTCTTTCCTTCTTTCTTTCTTTCTTCTCTAATCTCATAGGCATGGATTCCAGGGAGCAAGTGAAGGGGCTGGGGGAAAGCATGGCTCACTCTGTCCTCAGAGGACGCTAACAGGAGTCAGAACCTTCCTTGGCTGTCATCATGTCAGGAATGGGAGGGCTTCCACCAGCCAGCTTCTGTGAGCTCTGTGCCAGTGAAACCAGCCATGCCCCACTGCCATACACTTGATAAGAGACAGATTCACAGTTAAGTACAAATTATTGTGGGTCCCGGTGGCTTACACCAGAAACCCTAGCTATTCAGGAGGCTGAGATCTGAGGATTGCAGTTCAAAGCTAGCCTGGGAAGAAAAAAAAAATCGGTGAGATTCTTATCTCCCATTAACCAGCAAAATGCTGGAAGTGGGGGTGTGGACTAAGTGGTAGCATCCCAGCCTTGAGGGAAAAAGCTAGGCCAGCCCATGAAGCCCTGAGTTCAAGGCACATACACACAGAATTTGACCATTCTAGAAAGACAGTGCTACAAGAAGTATAGGAACCAAGAGAGTTAACTTCAGGTGGATCCCCAAGAAGCTGCTCAGAAGAGGGAGTCCAGAAATAAAGGAGGCAGAAAGGTAGGAAGCATGTTGCCTGCAGAGGCCCCTGATCTGAGCAGGAAGATTGAGGGAGGGAAGAAGGGAGGGAAGGAGGGAGGGAGAAAGCATGGTAGGCCCTAGACAGGAAATGAAATTGGAAGGTCATGCTCGCTTCCCAGGCGTCCACTGCTGGATTCCCTCGCTGCCCACATGCTAAAGTCAAAAGAGCTTTTGAATTTAGAGAATGTTCTGGAGGCATGGAACTTTCACTCAGTTTGTTTTCACTGCTATGAAACACGGTGATTAAGGACAATTGGTCTCAATGATCCTGAAAACTGGCAACAAGTTTCTGAGCCTGAGTGGTGCAATTGGCAGCTCAGGGTCATAGGTATTGGCTGTCTTCAGTCAAGCCAAACCACAAGGCTCTCACGTGCTAGGACTGGCCATGCTGAGGCCTTTGTAAGTGGAGACTGTGTCCTCCCATTCGGGTGGCTGCCTCCTTAGCAGGTCAGGGTGCCATGATCTCTGGTGGTGAGAGAAGAGGCACAGGCCTATACCAAGGCACATGGGCCTGTTATTGGAGAAAATACTTGGGCGAACTCTTTGATTGATAGAAATAGATTCTATCTCCTTCTCTCTCTCTCTCTCTCTCTCTCTCTCTCTCTCTCTCTCTCTCTCTCTTTCTTTCTTTCTTTCTTTCTTTCTTTTCTTCCTTCCTTCCTTCCTTCCTTCCTTCCTTCCTTCCTTCCTTCCTTCCTTCTTTCTTTCTTCCTTTCTTTTTTTTGTTTTTTGGCAGTCCTGGGCCTTGAACTCAGGGCCTGAGCACTGTCCTTGGGCATTCTACCACTGGAGCCACAGCACCATCTCTAGCCTTTTTCTATATACGTGGTACTGAGGAATCGAACCCAGGTCTTCATGCATGCTAGGCAAGCACTCTTACCACTCCAAACTCCAGGCCCTCCCTTCTTTTTTTCTTGCCTCACCTTCTTTTCTCTTTTCTTCTCTTAGCGCAAGAAAATGTACATCTCAGCAAATAATGTAAAATACACAAAAATTATCTGAAAAATGAAAGTCAGCTTATAATACCACAAACCAGAAATAGCTAACGTTTATAATTGAATGTTATTTCTTTTCTTGTAAATCAAACACAGTACCTCATGTGTGCTAAGCAAGCATTCTACCTTTGAGCCTAGCTACATCTCCAGACCCAAGGGCATTTCTTTTCCTTTCCTTTCCTTTTTTTTTTTTTTTTTTAGTGCTGAGCGTTGAACTCAGAGTCTACAGATTACAATAACATACTTGAGCCATGCCACAGCCATTTTGCTTTTCAGACAGAGTCTATAGAACTTTGCTCTTGGCAAAGCCTCTATTTTCTGAGCAACTAGGATTAGAGGCATGTATCACCATGCCTTCTCTTTAGGATATATCTTTTGCAGACTTTTTCTGTGCAAATATATCTGGTGTACATGCATGTATTTTACATCTATAGACATAAGGTTATGTAATATACATCATTTGCAACTGACTTAATCTTTGGTGTTTATTTAGCACATCTTTCTGTGTTATAAAGTATCCATCCATATCACTATTATGAATTCTGGCCTTGTCTAGTATTACAATGTCCATATTTTTCATTTCCAATTCTAATCTTGTGGCCAGAGTAGGTCAACTGATAACTTTGACCACATCAGGGTTTTATGAAAGCCTTTCAAAGGTTTCCTACTCCCCACCTCCTACAAATTCCAAATTATTCCAGTCAAGGCTCTTCAACTTGACTGTCTGCTTTTGTTTTCTGTTACATCTGAGGACATTGCCCAAGGCCTTGGATACCCTTTCCTACCTCTGCTCAAGTTCTTCCTTTCTACCTGGAAAGCCTTCCCCTGTCTCGTCTCCAGTGGCTGGAGTTCCACATTACTCCCAAGATTTCTGTCATCTATACCTTCTTCCAAAAGCCTGCCGTTCTTTGGTAAGTGCTAGGAACTAGGCCAAGTGCTGTTTTCCTTGAAATAGAAGGCAATGTACTACTCGTTGAAATTGCTTGAACTATGCTTTGCTTTTTTTGATATGGCAAGGTATCAGTGACTCACACTTGTAATCCTAGCTACTCAGGAGGCTGAGATCTGGTTCAAAGCCAGTTGGGGTAGTACAGTCCCGAAGACTCATCTCTAATTAGCCACCCAAAGCCAGAGTATAACTCTGGCTCAAAAAGTAGAGAGCTGGACATGAGTAAAAAAGCTCAGGGAAAGTGCCCAGGCCCTGAATTCAAACCCCAAGATCAGCATACACACACACACACACACACACACACACACACACACACACACACACACACACACACACACACACACACAGAATTTTAAACAGAGCAGTAATACTCACTGGACACCATATTAAAAATGGGCAGGGATGAGTTGGAAAAGCTGGGAGAGAGCAAGGGAAGGGTTGACATTGTCCAAAAAGAAACATACATATTCTCTATCTGACTTATGTAACTGTAAACCCTCTGTACATCACCTTATAATAATTAAAAATTAAATAAAAAAGAATTCAAGACGTCACTCCCAGTAATACTTGCCCAATTACAAAAATTATTTGTACATGCTCATGTATCCACAGAGATGTATACTATATCTTTTTTTTTTTTTTTTTTTTTTGCTAGTCCTGGGCTTGAGCTCAGGGCCTGAGCACTGTCCTTGGACTTTCTCAAGGCTAGAGCTCTACCACTTGAGCCTCAGCACCACTTCCGGCTTTTTTCTATGTATGTGGTACCGGGGACTCAAACTCGGGTCTTCATGCATGCTAGGCAAGCACTTTAACCACTAGGCCAAACTCCCGGCCTTAAATTTCTTTTTTTTTTTTGCCAGTCCTGGGCTTGAGCACTGTCCTTGGACTTTTTCTCAAGGCTAGAGCTCTACCACTTGAGTCTCAGCACCACTTCCGACTTTTTTTTTTCTATGTATGTGGTACAGAGGAATCGAACCCGGGTCTTCATGCATGCTAGGCAAGCACTTTAACCACTAGGCCAAACTCCCGGCCCGTATACTATATCTTGATATGTGTGTGCTTGTATAGAAGTATATTCAGGATATACAAGAATTCTGGCATTTCCTGGATGCTGCTGCTGCTGCTAAAGTAATCTTACATCATGTATCAGTTAACCACACATTTTATTAGGGATTTTGTAGGGAAAGGTACCTAGGTCATGCCCTGCATAAATCTGTCAGACTCCTCCTTGCTTTTGTGCTGTAAAATTGACAAACTGCTCTTAACAAATCCGCTGAGCTTACATAATTCAGTTTGAGGACCACAAAGCTTGACAGCTGGATGGATGTTTTGTGGCGAGCCAGTTGTGGGTGAGCTCATAGAGAGCTAGCTCCATTTCCTGGGTTAGCTCTTCCAGCCATGCATTGGCATTCAAGGAATAGAGTCTGCCCTTCAGACATGAGGTTTCCTCCAGTTTGGGGTGAAGCCCATAGGTGTCCAGCATTCCAAAGTTGCAAATAGGGAAGGAAGAGGAGAGCAGTTTCACATGGCGTCTCTCATCCAGAACTGCAACTTTTCCCTTGTGCTTGTGGACCTTGACTAATCATTAAGGGTGGTCAGAATGCAAGCTTGCAGTTCTGTCCCTTCCCCTGAGATAGCCTTGTCACAGTGAGGTGGCCTAAGGGTGTGGGTCCATTTTCTCCACCCAATAAAGCATTCAAAGACAGGATTATATTAAGCAAAGTAAGCCAGGCCCAAAGAAACATAGGTTGCATGATATCCCTCATTTGTAGTAATTAGAATGCCAGTGGAGAGTAAAACACAAAAAAATTATATTTGGACATGGTAAATTAAACAGCACTCCACAAATTCCCACAGTGAGACCAAAGGAGGATATTCTTAGGAGAGGATCACAAGGGCCTAATACTTACGTGCATATGATCATATAAAATGATGTTTATCAAAATGAACTTTAAGACATGAAAACAAGAGATTTTTTTAAATTTTCCTTTTTGTGGTTTTCTCTCTCTCTTTTTAAAAAATTTCTATACCTTTTGTCTTATATGTAAGCTTATCTGATTTGGGGAGGAGAAGGAGAAACACAGAAATGGCGGGACAAAGGTTGAACTAATGCAGCCAGTGATAGTAGATACCATGTTGAAAATGAAGTATACAACGTGGGGAAGAGGAGGGTTGGGCAAGGAAGAAACTGGAAGGAAACAGGGAAGAGGTGATACTGTTAAAAAATAAATGCAGGGGCTGGGAGTTTGGCCTAGTGGTAGAGTGCTTGCCTAGCATGCACGAAGACCCAGGTTCGATTCCTTGGTACCACATACTTAGAAAAAGCCAGAAGTGGTGCTGAGGCTCAAGTGGTAGAGCTCTAGCCTTGAGAAAAATCCAAGGACAGTGCTCAGGCCCTGAGCTTAAGCCCAGGACTGGCAAAAAATAAATAAATAAATAAATGCACTCAGCTGGGAGTTTGGCCTAGTTGGTAGAGTTGTCTAGCATGCAAAAACACCTGGGTTCGATTCCTCAGTATCACATACACAGAAAAAAAGCTGGAAGTGGTGCTGTGACTCATGTTGTAGAGCGCTAGCCTTGAGAAAGCCCAAGGGCAGTGCTCAGGCCCTGAGTTCATGCACCAGGACTGGCAATCAATCAATCAATCAATCAATAAATGTATTCAATACCTGATTTATGTAACTACAATCCCTCTATTTATCACCTTTACATTTTTTTAAAGGTAGAAAATTGTTTAAAGCCGACAAATTATATTTAGTTACAAGTAGAAAGAAGAGACTTGCCCTATAAGGGGCTCACCATCTTTTTGCCGAGTTTTGTAAGATATACAGTGCCCTTAAAGGCACCATTAAGGACAGAATCCTGGTTTGAATGGTCAAGAGGTGGTCATGCCCTACAGGAAGTCTTTTTTTTTTTTTTTTTTTTTTTTTTTGCCAGTCCTGGGCTTGAGCTCAGGGCCTGTGCCCTGGCCTTGGACTTTCTCAAGGCTAGAGCTCTACCACTTGAGCCTCAGCACCACTTCTGGCTTTTCTATATATGTGGTACCAAGGAATTGAACCCGGGTCTTCATGCATGCTAGGCAAGCACTTTAACCACTAGGCCAAACTCCCGGCCCCGAAGTCTTTTTTTTTTAACCACTACTTGGGTCATACTTTTATTCCTGGAATAATGAGCATTTTAACTTTCCAAACCTATTTGACTTATTTTTTCATTGTAATGTATAGAGGGGTTACAGTTATATTCACCAGATAGTAGGTGCATTGCTTCTCACTCATCTTCTCATACATGTATCTTCTTGATACATCTCATGTTTCCACAGGAAGTCTTGTGGTTTGTTTTTCTGTCTTGGAGCTCAAGCATGGAGGAGGTCCTCATATGGTTTTGGCCTGGGAGATTGGAGATGAGGCGACTTATTGTAGTAGCTACAGGAGGTGCATACATTTGAGGACCTGGAGCCTGCCTGGCCTGGTGGAACATGATGGATATTTTGTGTGGTGTCATTGTGTCATTCCCATGAGTGCAGGATCGAGCAGCCATTTCCTACCCTAGCCACCTAATCGGAGACGTCTAGTTCTCCCTCAAAAGCATTTGGCTGACCTTCACTGGAGCTGGTCCAGTAAGCTCCAAGCCCAAGGCAGGAGAAGCAGCGGTAGCACTTGTGATCATTCTGGGGTCTTCCTGAGCCTTTGTCCTTGCTCATAGTGTCTTCTCTTTTCTGGCCTCTGGCTCCTCTCACACAGAATTTGCTCTTTCATTCTATTCCCACCCTAAGTGGTCTCCCATCGAATCCCAGCTGCTGCTGCTCACTATCTGATGACAAGTCCCTCTGTACCCCTCAGTTTCAGATCTGTTTTCTGAGCTCAGGCCCATGTAGCTTAACTCCCTAGCTGCCATCCTAGTCTCATCTGGACGTTGGCCTTGTAAACTTGACATACTCAGAATGAGCTCATCAGCTTCCTCTTCCACTTGCTCCTCCCTACAGATTCCTAACCACAGAAGACACCACTGAAAGAAGACATCCTAGAGGAGTCCACATGGACCCCTCCCTTCCTTTCACCCCCTCACTACATGATTGGATAATCATGGAGAGTGGCAGCTCAGAAGCCTCCAGAAAAGTCTTCATATCTGTCTCTTGCTCATCCCTTTCCCCTCCAGTACTATAGTCCAAGACATCAGAGTCTCCTGATAGACAAAAACCTTCTCTCTGATTCCCCACATTCATTTTTTGGGGGGGCGGGGGAGGAGTCACCACAGGGTGTCACCAGTGTGGCTCTGGATCTCAGCCTCCTTAGTTGCCACCCTTGCCTGGCCAATGGTTTCCCATTTCTTTCATGAAAAAGTGACTCCTTTGCCTGGGATCACTGTGCCCTGAATGACCTAGTTACACCCTCCGTCCAGGGTTGCCCAGTGTCACTCTGCCCTGTTTCTCCAACTTCTCATTCTCTCGCCTTGCAGGCTTTGTCCTGTCCATTGGATTCACAGGCTGAGGAAATCTTCCTGTTCACTTTGTTTTCTCTTGTGTGGGTTCATCTGTGACGTCTACACTCAAATGTCCTTTCCATAGGAGGTCCCTATATTCCTGCAGACTGCATCAGACTGGCTCTGTGAGCCTCCTCTGTGCTCCTTATCACCGTGGCTGCTATTTGGCTAACAATTAGTTAAGAATCAGCTTCCTGTGTGGTTTGTAAGGTCGTGAAGTAAGAACTGCATCTTCTTATACTACAATGAGGAAAGACTATTACTGAGCGCAGTGCCTAGAATTCGGCAAGTGTCAATTCAGTATGCATGGTTAAGTAGATTAAAGATGTCTTACCTCTAGATCTTTCTGATACAATAGAACAAATTAGCCCTTGGTGTTGCTGTCATGATAGTTTTGAATGACACTAGCTTTGCTTATTGTTGGTGTGGTGGTTGTTTTTGCTGTCATAAAATGTACGGATCATAAGCATTTGCTTTGACCAGACATTGTGCTGCATACCGGAATCAAAGCTAAAGGAGATTTTGATCTTGACCAGAGGAGTTGAGCAAGTAAGCAGGGCTAGCTCCAGTTGACCTTTTCATGAAGTATACACACAATGGGAGGTTTACAGATTTCCGTAGAGGAAAAACACCTACATGTGTTACATTGGATGTGATCATTCATCCAAACAGGCAGGGCATCAGAGAGCAGGTTATGGGCCCGCTTGATGATGGCCAGGTTAATTAGTCAGAGTACAGCCTCGGGTCAGGAGAGCTGCACTGACTCACACAGTAAATAGAGCAACCAAGGGTCAAGCTGGGTCAGGTTATCAGGTTGGGGTTCATCCAAAAGACAAGCAGACAAGGGGCATTGGCTTCAGAGTGCCAAGTCCCTGGCTGCTGCCCACTGGGTCTTTCTGGCCACCACCACAAGGCCCAACTTACAGCTGAAGAGTTCTGTTTCCAGGTGCATGGCTGGCTGACAACGTGCAGAAGCCAAGGTCTCCTGGCGCAAGGTTGAGCAATAAACCTTTATTCAGGAAGAACTGGGTTTGCATCTGGCACCACTTGGATACTTGAATCTCTGTGTGAGTCTAAGCAAGTTATGTCAACTTTATGAGGTTCAGTTTCCTCTAGTAAAAGGAAACAGGAATGGCTGTTGCTCACTGGGGAGATATAATGATATATAGCAAGTGATTCTGTGCAACAATTGGTGTGCATTAGTTGTTTGCTCCTGTTTTCAAATAAGGCTTAGGTGTGGCTTCAGTGGTCTTTTTATCCCCCACTTCCTTAAAAATTAATCTTTTCCACTCAAGCATACTTTTTCCAACTTCCACTGTGACATGCTAACTAGCTCTTCCTCTGTCATGGTGGGGCACATGAAACTGAGAAAGCCTCTCTCTCTCTCTCTCTCTCTCTCTCTCTCTCTCTCTCTCTCTCTCTCTCTCTCTCTCTCTCTCTCTCTCTCTCTCTCTTCCCCTCCCCGCTCTTTTTCTCTCTTTCTGTATATTTGTGTGAGACAGGTGAATGGGAAGATGGAAGGAAAGCAAACATCTAGTGGTTCCTACTGCCACTATAGTTGCCAAGAGTGACCATCCTAGAGGACCTTTTGGTTCAGCCTCAGAACGTTTGGTCGTTGCTCAGTCTCACAGTCGCCTTGCCCAAGATCCATGAGTGGGATGACCCACAGGCAGTGAATGGTCCCTGACAGGGTTTCCAAACCTGGTCATCGCCATCCCACTCTGCTAAGTTGGGAAGGTCACCCTAGCTCCAGGGCTCCTCTGGGGTCAGTTGAGGCTGTCATTGGAGGTCTCTCTCTGCATCTTCTGTACCCCCCTCTCGCCTTTATTAGGGAGCTCCTTAATAAATATTCTCTACTGTAAACCCCATTTCAGAATCCACTTTCTAGGGGATAAACTTACAGTGTATTGGCTCACCTAACTAAAAGGTCTAGGAGTCATTAGACACAGCTGCAGAGAAAGGGACACGATAAGATCCCTACCTCACAGCCTTATATTCTAGTGGAAAAGAGAGGCCTTCAACAGATAACGGCTGATTCCATACAGTAATTGCCATTAAGTAGAGGATGCAGGAAAAAAAAAAAGAGGTGAGAAGAGAATTTACAACTGAGGAGGAGACCTCGGGGTCCAGGGAGGCCCTGCTGAGCAGAGATCTGCAGAATGAGTAAGAAGGAGCCAGATGAGGGCATGGCCTGCCCGGGCAGAGGGAACCACCCTGGTCAGGTGGAACTCAGTGTGTTGGAAAAAGCAAAGATCGAATACAAAAAATATTAATGTGGGAAAGAGCTTTATTCAGTGGACTCCCTCCACTCTTTCTACTAATCCATTACACGAACTCCTTTATCTTCCTGCTGCCACTTTGGCCCCTTCCTCCTCCCTCCTTTCTCTCCCCTCTCCCTTCCCCTCTTTCTCTAACCTCTTCCTCCTCTCTTCTCTCTTCTTCCTTCTTCCTTGCCTCCTCATTCTACCCCCTCCCCTCCTATCTTCCCATCTCTCTCTCTTTGCCTCTCTCTGGCCTTCCCTCCCTTCCTCCCTCCCTCCCTCCACCTGCTACTTGCCTCACATATATCTTCAAAATGAGTCGATTCTGTACCTCTTTGGGTCCCTTAAACTTCTTTAATGATTAAAAAGAAATTAAAAAGTAACAACATATGCCCCTTCTCAGACCATCTGGTTACTAAGAGCCTCTGACGCAATAGCCTGGGTGCAGGTGTGTGGAGGGATTATGCAGAGAGGAAGCAGTGGAGGCAGAGGCCCCAGCCAAGGAAGCAAGGAAAGGCTTTGCTGAAATGCCACACCAAGGGGGTGAGGTGCTAGAGCCAGATCCTGGCAGGAGGGAGATGGACCAGAACCAGGAAACAGGTCAAGTGAGAGGTCAGGTTATTGGATTGCCACAAAGTGGAGAGGGTGGCCCAGGCAGCTGGAAGATGGTTGATCTGTGGTTCAAATGCTTTTTTATGGTTCTGACTTGTTTCCCCTGGGGAGTTGCAGCCCAAGGCTTAGAGCCTCCTGGGCAGGTGTGATTCACGGAAAGAGTTCAGGGTGGGGAACCTGGGGTGGGGAGGGAGAGGAGGGCAGGCACACTGGAGAAAGGAGCCTTCTGGAGCCAGGAGCCACACCTGTCTACATCTTTCAAAGCTTTATCACCTTTGCAGGTTCAGCAATTTCATTTCCACTGAGATTAGTAGTAAGTGTAAGCAATTAGATAAATAGTGTCTAATTTACTCATCCTTAAGGAAGTAAGAGAAAAGCACTCTGAACAAGTACCATGCTACTCATTGCCTTTTTAAAAGCCTAGTTTCTCAATACATTTATTATTATTATTATTATTATTATTATTATTATTATTTGGGATCGATGTTTTCTAGCTTTATCTTGCAAGCATTCAGTTCAATGACTTTTCCACACCATGTCATTTGAGGTGGGAAAATTACCCTCTGCTGCCCCCCCACCCCAGCCAGCTGCACTCCCTGTCCTCCCTTCTCCTCTTCCTGGTTCTCTAGCGATCCTTCCACCTCCGGCTGTCTTGCAAACCCATTGATGGGCAGAGGAATCAAGGCAGACAGCCAGGATAGGAGGTTTCAAGCTTTTTAAAAATTATTACTTTTGTGTTTTGTTTTTGGGGTAATATATAGAGGGGTTACAGTTACATTCATCAGATAGCCGGTACATTACTTCTCGAACATTGATACCCTGTCTCATGTTTTTGTCCCCCTTTCTCTCCCCCCACCTCCTCCCAATCATCTTGTTTTTCCCGTTCTCTTCCCTATTTCAAATAAACAAATAGACCAGGTAACAAAGTCAGATACAGTAGCCACATGAGATTGGAGTTTTCAGTTTTATATTATGAATTTTGGGATTTTTTCCCATGTAACATGTAAATGATGGTAAAGTCAAGTTTGTTAGGTACCTGTATGGTTTTACTGAATTTTATATACTAGGAGTGAGCACTTTTCTTGAAGCTACTATCGTGTGTGAGTGCAATAGTTGTGCACTGTGTGTAAAGTTGTGTGTGACTGTGTAGTGTGTGTGTGTGTTGTGGTTGTGTGGGTGTGCATGTAGTCATATATATGTAGTGTATCTAGTTGTGCATGTAGTTTATATGTGAGTATGCAGGTAGTGTTATGTAGTATGTAGATTATGTACAATGTACTTATGCAGTTGGGTGGGCATGTGTATGTATAATTGTAGGTGTGAGCCACCACTCCACTTCCAGTTGTCTGGTGGTTAACTGGGGATAGAGTCTCATAGACTTTCCTGCCAGGGCTGGCTTCAAACTGGATCCTCAGATCTCAGCCTCTTGAGTAGCTAGGGTTACATCCACCAGCACCTGTGGATGTTGTGTCCTCTAAGAAGATTCATTATTTTGCTCTTGGACACTATTTACAGAAGTGGAATTCCTAGAGGAGGGGCAGGATGGGCCCAAACTCCTCTAGAAGGTGGTAAGAGCATGGAATTTCATTCTGGACTGCACATTTGGGTTAAAAAAAATAAGATAAAAAAACACAAAAACCAAATAACCAGGTTGTGTCGAGGAGAATGCCTGGTGAGATGAGGGCTTGGGGCCTGAGGATTGGAGAGCAGGACTGGAGAGAGGCAGGCTGAAGGAGGAGATGGAGGGACTCCAAGTATAGGAAGAAGGCCTAGACTTCACCTTCTGCAGCTGTAGGAGTGAAAGAGCATGGAGACAGATCCCTACGAAGCGAAATCATCACAGACCTTCACAGTGGATGCCTGCCTGATGTGCACTTCCCTGTTTTCTGGACTCAGAACCACATGTGCTAGGAAAGCAGCCTCTCTCTTCTCCCAGTCCCATCCTCTTAGGCCTCCGTGATTTTTTTTTTTTTTTTTTTTTTTTTTTTTGCCAATCCTGGGCACTGTCGTTGGGCTTTCTCAAGGCTAGAGCTCTATCACTTGAGCCACAGCACCACTTCTGGCTTTTTTCTATGTATGGGGTACTAAGGAATCGAACCCAGTCCTCGTGCATGCTAGGCAAGCACTCTACCACTAGGCCAAACTCCCAGCTTGATTAAGGGCAACATTTTTTTACTCTTATGGAGCTGTTGGTAAAAAGTACTGCTCTCCTCTCCCTCCCCCCCCCACCACTTTCCTTATGGATGCCTGTTGTTACTGAAGACCATTCTGGAAAGCCTCCATGAAAGTGAAGTTGAGTCAAAGGAGAGCAGAGCCCAGAGAAAACACAACACAGTGTTTGGACTCTCTCCTCCTGAGCCCCTGGATCCAGCTGAGCCTGATGGCCAAATATCTTCCAAATCAGTGAGCTATTGAGCTGCAACTTCCTTCCCCTCAAGGGGAGTTCTAGGGTGGGATTTAGGGGGCAGATATTTACTAGTGCCTTAGGGGCCTAGACTGGAGGATGGGAGGGGAAGGGAGCAGCAGATGTAAATGGAGGACTCAAGACTAAAGCAAGCTTGAAGTCAGCTTCAGCTGGGCAGAGCCCTGAACCAAGCAGGGCTTCCAGGGTTGGGTCCCAGATTTGAGTGACAATGCTGTCACAGATCAGTTCCCAAAGGTTTGAAGCCCTTGACTGGAATATGGGTCCATTGTAAAGTGCATCCTTTATTTGTTCACTTATATTTGCTAAAAGGCATTGCAGCTGGGCCTTTATCCTTTTTTTTCCCTCTTGTCACTTGCAACTGAAGGAATCCTGAAAAATATATGAAGAAACCTCTTGGGAGGTGGTGAGCATCTCATCACCAGAGGTATGCAAGCAGAGCCTGCTTAGAAGGGAGGCATCACACACTGGAAGGCACTAGAGCTGGATAGCTCTGCAGTCTTTGGAAGATAGAGCTTAAGAGAATTCTGGGTACTTTCACCGGACTGACATGTGGATGTCACATGGACTCCTAGAACATTCCAAAAATCAAATCCTGTTTCAGCTGAGGACAGAAACGAAGGACACTCTTCTTTTCTTTTTTCTTATCCTTTACCGTTTTCCTCTTCTGCCTCTTCTTCTTTCTCCTTCAATTCCTCCTTCTCCTCTTCTCCACCCCCCCCCCCACTCCTCATATTACAAGGAATTCTACAAGAATCTTTTGGCTGAGTCTACCGTGGCAACTGAATTCTCCTAGATCATGCCCCAATAAGACATAGTCAAGGCTGTCTTGGAATCTCTATAGCCAAGTCTTCCTCTCTTTCTGCCCATCTCTGAGTGACTTTCCATGACCCTCTGTCCAGCCTCTTGTGTTGCTGTATGTCTTCCTGGGTCAGCCTTCACTGGCCTTTGGCCTTTCCTCTTTAAATCCTAAGAACCTCACACACTTGTCCTGCCTCTCTTCCACACTTCTTCCCATCCTTCATTCTGGGTGTCCAGCTCACACTTGGCTAAGGGATTTTCTATCTCTGCCGTGCTTCCCTCTGACTTGGGTGCGTCTCCAGCTGCATCATCTCCAGTTCCACCAAGAATTGCCACTTTGAGGCAGGGAGAAGAGCAGGCAGATTGTGTGTGGTGTGAGGAAGGGGCCCTGGCTGAGTGTCTGGGAGACCTGAGCCCTGGCAGGCTCTGCCTCTCTGAGCCTCAAATTCCTCATCCATAAATGGGGGAGAATTCTCACTCTGCCTCACAAAGCCATGGTGGGATTAACTGTAGTCCTGGCTGTTAGTGACTGAACTCTTTCCATGTACCAAGTGTTCCATTTAGCATTTGCTTTTCCTTCTCAATGACATTCTCCTCTCACTCTACCCCCACATTAGGAAGAAACAGAGAGAGGGTTAGGGAAGTTAAGTAACTTATCCAAGATCATACAGCAAGGCTCTTATTTCATCAAAAGAAGAGGGCATGGAAACATTTCCACAATGCCAAGAAATCTTTTCTGTGCATCGATATTTATTACTTTTTAAATCATCCATGACTCTTTCTAGGTGTCAGAAGCATAAGAATTGTAGACAATGTGCTGGCACATTGAGGAAATTGGAGGGAACCACCTTGAGATAATAGTTCTTCCTATCTCCAGTTTCTTCATCTAAAAACAAAACCAAAAACATACCCCTGGCAAAAATGACTTCCTGCCACTTAGGATGAAAAGCGACATTGGAACAAGGGGCTTAATTTAGAGATCAACACTGAGGTAGCAAAGCTTGGCTAGGGCTAAAATCATTAGTGTCATGGCACCAGGTCAGCAGGCCTCCGAATGTGTGGTATGATCCCTGCAGGCCTTGGGTAAGGGCCCCTATACTTGGGAGTGGGGGCGGGGTGAGGTGGGAGGGGGCAGCACAGAGCCGTTCCCTGGCCCTGGGAACAGAAGCAGATGTTCCCTTCAACCAAGAGATGAATGCAAAGATCGTGGGAATGCTGCTCCAGGCTGTATGACGCCCTGGGGCTGCCCAGGTATTGTAGACACTGATGCTGCCCTATGTGCAAGGCAAGGAAACCCAGACTCCCTCCAAAGCAATGTCCCCTCATGGACTCCTGCTCAATGTTAGAAAGCTAGTGCTGGGATGTCAGTCCATGGTGGAGATCTTCCCTGGTAGACACAAGTCGCTGGGTTTGACCCCACTGCAGTAGTAGTGTGTGTGTGGGGGAGGGTCCTAGCTTGTCCTATAGACATCATCACTTACTGAGTTAGAGCATTACAAATTTTCAGTGGAATAGGTCATTTTGTATCAGGAGGCTAATTCTAAATGTCTTAGAATTTCTCAATTATGTCACTATATTATAATCTGGGTTCTGATATGACCAATAGTGTTGGTTTTCCTTTTCGGGACTGGATTTTTTCCTCTAAGAAACTGGTTTTATTTGATGTGCCCAAGCCTTAAGTTTCTCCTAAAACAACAACAACGACAAACTCAACAGATTCTCAGTGAGGGTGGAGGGGGAGAGAGGGTGGCCTATTGTGGCCGATCCTGGCATTGATGTGCCACCCAGCTGACACCAGGAGGTGGCGCCAGAGAGCAGTGGCAGCTGGAGGTCTGGACTGCATAGATGCCCAAAGCCTTCTCAATTTCCAAGGGCCAATGCCCCACATTCCTCAGTTGTCAGCAGACTGGCTGCTTTTCTCCTTACTGGGTAATGATGTGGTCACCCACAGTCCACCAGGAAGTTAGAATGATTGGTTCTTGCTACAGAGACATGTCCATTCCTTTCAGAAAGTCATTCAGATGGTCTCTCCAAAGTGTGTAGCCCTTGGCACTGTCATAACCCCATCCTGCACTTCTCTTTATTGTTCATGAGTTTGAATCCCACCCTGCATCTATAGTACTGATCTATGTTTCCACATGGGTCATTTCCTAACATGGCCAGCCAGAGCTGCCCCATCTCTGGCTATGAGTAGAATTATTTAGTTTTGGTACTGTAACGTGTATTGTTATTATGCAAATACTATATATTTTCTCCAGGCCCAAGCTCTGAGAGGTTCAGACACCCTACCCTCATCTTAGGAACAACTTAGGATCTAGTTTCTATTAACATCTCCATAAGAGAACATGGAAATGCCAAGGGGTTGTTTGGCTTGACTAAGGTCATATAGCTAATAAGCAATAGGTCCCAAATTGTACAGACAATCCAGCTCTAATCTGCCAAGATTTTTGTTTGTTTTTTTTTTGTTGTTGTTGTTTTGCCAGTCCTGGGCTTGAGCTCAGGGCCTGATCACTGTCCTTGGACTTTCTCAAGGCTAGAGCTCTACCACTTGAGCCTCAGCACCACTTCTGGCTTTTTTCTATGTATATGGGACCAAGGAATTGAACCCGGGTCTTCATGCATGCTAGGCAAGCACTCTACCACTAGGCCAAACTCCTGGCCCCAGTCTGCCAAGTTTTTTACCTTAAACTAGAAGTCTTCAACCCTGGCTACTTGAGATTCTGAGGATCTTAAAAAAAAATTACGAAAGGAAAGAAATTATTGGAGCCAAGAGAAGCTTAAGGAAATATGACAGCACAATGTAATGTGGTAGCTTAAATGGAATCTTTGGCCAGCAAAAGGACATTGAAGAAAAACAGGAAATCAAATAAAGTATGGACTTTATTAGAAGCGCACCAATAATTGTCCATTAATTGTGACAGATTTACTCACTGATGTAAGAATGTTAATAACGGGAAGCTGGGTGTGACACATACAGGAGTTATATTCTGTACTAGCTTTACATTTCTGCAAATCTAAATGTGTTCTAAAGTAAACAATTAAAACAAACAAATAAACATTTCTGGGCACCATGGCACAGCCTCGAATCCCAACACATGGGAAGCTAAAATAGGAGGATTGCAATTTCAATTCCAGCTTTGACTATGTAAATAAGACCCTGTCTCACAAGAAAAATATTAACAACAACAAAAAAAAACAAACATAAAGACTTTGGGAGCCCTGTATCATAATAATTAAATCAGAATCCCTAGAAGTTAGACATAGGAGATAAGAATCTCACAGCCTTTCATGCCAAGGCTGGCTTTGAACTGTAATCCTCAAATCTCAGCCTCCTGAGTAGCTAGGATTACAGGCGTGAGCCACTGGCGCCAAGCTGGTGTCACAGAAGATGAAAACATCCATCAGGCTGCAGAATCCTTGTAAAGCCTGCTTGAGGAGTACAATGGTCTTCCCTGGTTCACTTTCATTCCTGAGTACCTAGCAAAGTGCCTGGTACAAACAAGGTATCCCATTCATACTCACTGAGCAAGTGAGTGAACGAATAAATGAAGAAACAGTCATTTCAGTCTCTCTTCAGTTAAACTTGGGTTAATCAGCTCTGAGCAGGAGAGTTTAAGGGAAAGCATTATTGGTGTTAAGCAAGCAGCTATCAGTTGAGTCTTGATTATTTATGAGTAGGCAGGTAGGTGCTGATCAGTGCTCCAGTTATAATAGGAAGAATGCCTGTCCTGAAGACCTCTGAAAAGGATCTTCCTTGTTGCTCTGGAGTGCAATGGTGAAATCAGAGCCTGGTTCAAATCCTTGTTCTTCCATTTAGTAGTTATGTGATGTTGAGCCATACTCTAACTACAATGGGAACTAAATGGGACACTGTTACTGCATCAAGTAGAAGCCCAAGATGGTAACTAAGAGAAGAAAATAGTCAGAAGGAACATATGAAGCTTCATTGCTTCTTTTCATTTGTTGGTTTTTTGTTTTGTTTTGTTGGTTTTGTTTTGCTGGTTGTAGTGCTCGAACTCAGGACCTAGGCACTGTCCCTGAGCTTTTAATGGCTCAAAGCTAGCACTTTACCACTTTGAGCCTCATTTCTACTTCCAGTTTTCTAGTGATGAACTGGAGATAAGAGTTTCACAGACTTTCCTGCCTGCGCTGCCTTGGCTAGGAGCTTCACTTTTGTTGACTGGCTTTCTGCAATTAGTTCCTGTCACCTGCTCTACCTGTGTCCTAGTTGGAAATCACCTGCAAAAAAGGCCAGAAACCAGCCCGGGCAGGAAAGTCCATAAGACTATTATCTCTAAACACCAAAAAGCTAGAAGTGGAGCTGTGGCTCGAGTGGTAGAGTGCTAGCCTTGAGCACAAAAGCTGAATGACAGCATATACCCTGACCCTGAATTCAAGCCCGAGGACTGGTACACACCTCCCCACACACCCCCACACATACCCCAAAA
The DNA here is from genome assembly GCF_031878675.1 of Megascapheus bottae. Taxonomy (NCBI): domain Eukaryota; kingdom Metazoa; phylum Chordata; class Mammalia; order Rodentia; family Geomyidae; genus Megascapheus; species Megascapheus bottae. Next base: position 39,162,666 of record NC_143514.1, on the reverse strand, counting down.
GAAGAGCATGGAGCAGCTGGGATCCTGGCTGCTGTATAGACTGGAATACTGAGTCTGGAGTTCTGAGGAGGTAGGCTCCTCCCTGACTAGCTGGATTCTCCGAGGGCCCAGGCCCCGGCTCCTGCGTGGACATGGGGGAGGAGCTCAAAAGCGTGATGGTTGCTAAGGATTACAGAGGTATAAGTTTGCAAAGGGGGTTTCCCTAAGGCCTTTACTTGTTGGAAATCAAGTGATGTTGAAGATATCTTCGTGAAGTGATCGCTGTCTTTTGTTGATAATGAACCTGAAGCCGGATATTACATAGATCATCCAAGGTCACCTAGCTAAGAAGTGGTGAGACCAAAATTGAACACAGATACTCTGGCTGAGAGTGTGTGCACCAAACCACTACCAAATGCCACCTAGCTGCCAGGGGGAGGGAACATAGCCTGGAAAAGCACTCGTTTAAGAGTCATGCAGATACAAGGTCTAATCTGACTCTATGCTGGGATGTGGTATTTAACCCTCTTCATTCCTAAAGTGGAAATCTGTAATGATCTGCAATGGTTGTTCTGTGGTTAAATGAGATAATATATGTAGTCATTCTCTTCTCCTCCATTCCCAGGCTTTCTAATTTCTTCCCTGCCTTCTCCTCTACCCACTTAACACACCTCTCTCTCTCTCTCTCTCTCTCTCTCTCTCTCTCTCTCTCTCTCTCTCTCTCTCTCTCTCTCTCTCTCTCTCTCTGCTCTCCCTTCCTTTTTCTTTCCCTTCCTCACCCCTTCTTTTTTTAGGGCCTCCACATATACCAGGCAAGGACTCTACTATTAAACCTCACCTCAGCCCATCTTACATTTGTTGTTTGCCCTCCTACAATTGTGGAAAGTCTTGATTTGTTCTCATAAGGAGCAGAACAATAGATGGTATCTTTTAAAGAATTACACATGAATATGCATATTTTATAGTTGTATACTTTAACTGACACTGGAGCTTGAACTCAGGGCTTTGTGCTTGCTTAGCTTGATTCATTGACTGGCATTCTACCACCTAAGCCATGCTGCCAGCCCAGTGTTTCGCTGGCTATTTGGATAGAGAATTTCACAGTCTACTCTGTCTTGACTGGCTTTGAGCAATAATTCTGTAGATCTCAGCTTCCTGAATAGCTAGGGTTACAAGTGCAAGCCCCAAGTGCACACTAGAAACCGGCTTTTCAATTCTGATTGGATTCAGTTAAGCAAATAAAACAGTTTTTAAAGAAGTACTGTTGACATCAATAGCAAATGTTTGTTATATCTTTTTTTTTACAGAGAGTGAAAAGCTAATTTGATCATGTAACTAGTTATTCTCAGAACTCTTTTACAACTTAAAAAAAAAACCCAGACAAATAGAAATCTTGTTAATTGAAACTGACCTCTGTTGCAATGTTTACAATAGCTTTTAGATTAACACATTTTCTGTATAATGTTATCTGTTCGGAAAAATGGATATAAGGCAGTACTTTGAATGTGTATGTGAGAGTGTGTATTGGAAAAGTGACTATAAGTCAGTGCTATGAGTGTGCATGTGTGAGAGAGAGAAAGTGTGTGTGTGTGTGCGTGTACACATGCACATACATAGTCAGTAGAGCCAATCTGTCCCTGTCTATCTAAAGCCTTTTTTCAGGAGCTGGGATCTGACAGCTGTCTTCCCTTCTTGCCATCCATGATTCAGCTCATTCCGTTGGGTGAGCCAGGCTGGGCCCATTGGCAAGCGTGGCATTGACTTGTATTGGTGGTATAATGGACCAGGAGTTGCATGAAGCCTCTGGTAACCCAAGCTTTCCCTTAGTCTTACCAGGATCAGTCAGGAGAAACTAGAAGTCTGTTATGATAATAAAGCCTTCACACAAACAGCACTGGCTTAACACAATAACAATTGACTTCTCAGCCTCAAGCTGGTGGCTCATACTTACAATCCTCTCTATTCAGGAGGCTGAGATCAGATCCAGCCCAAGCAGAAAATTTGAAAGACCCTCGTTTCCAATTAATCACCAAAAAGCTGGAAGTGAAGCTGTGACTCAAGTGGTAGAAGTTGTAGCTTTGAGCAAAAAGCTAAGGGATAGGGCCGGGGGGCGGGGGGGGGGGGGAGGAGGGAGGCCGGGGGGGTTGGTAGAGTGCTTGCCTAGTATGCACGAAGACCCAGGTTCGATTTGTCGGTACCACATACATAGAAAAAAGCCAGAGTGGTGCTAAGGCTCAGGCGGTAGAGCTCTAGCCTTGAGAAAGTCCAAGAAAGTGCTTAGGCCCTGAGCTCAAGCCCAGGACTGGGAAAAAAAAAAAAAAAGCTAAGGGATAGCACCCAGGCCCTGAGTTCAATCCCCCCCACCCCAACTCCAGCCCACATACACAATCATGTACCTAACATTTAATCTATTGTTTTGTTTTGATAAAAAGTTTGTGTCCCTTTAATTTTTGGTGTTAGTCCCACCCCCCAGCATCACAGCAATGATACCAAGACACAGCTACTGGATGGAGAGAGGAGAGAGGATTCCCCAAATCTTGCCTCTCCTGGAGTTAGTTGGCTGGTAATTTTGGCACATACCTTTTCTGCAGGGTTTAGTCTCTTCATGGGTGTAACAGTCTCACAGCACTTTTTATCCATGAAGATTTGGTGATTCTGTCTCCAAACACTTACCAAGGACTTGTTGACTTGACAAGAAAGTGTGACCGCACTTGGCAGGCTATTTAGTATCAGCAAGAGGCAATTTGGCTTTTCTTTGAGACACTTCCAAGTCAGAGAAGGAAAGATATTATCTGATATTAAAACATCTTTCTTCATGTGAGCACAAATTTTCCATGTGCTTCTGACTCTGGTGGGGGGAAGGAAAGAGAGAGAGGAGAGATAGAGAGAGAGGGGGAGAGAGAGAGAGAGAGAGAGAGAGAGAGAGAGAGAGAGAGAGAGAGAGAGAGAGAGAGAGAGAGAGAGAGAGAGAGAGAGAAAGAGAGAGAGAGAGCGCACAAACCAAGTGGTGGAGTGTGTCTGGGTCCTCATGAGATGTGTCCAGAGGAAATTTACCAGAACCAAATCCCTCCATGGTCAGAAGGCAAACCCAGCCTGACCTTTGGAGGAAAAGTCCTGTGAGACAATGTCACAGTCATGCACTTGCAGCTTGCCAAGGCAAAACACCCATGCTGCAAACACAATGGGCTGGGAGTAAGCGGGTCCTTCCTGCAGATGCTAGCCTGTAGAAAACATGCTTTTGTGAGTGGGGGGCCAGGGGCTCACAGTACGTGCTGCCCAGGCTGGGAGCAGTAAAGGGTGCCATAGTGAGCAGACTCACAGCTGGTGGACCCAGGAGACTTGGCTGGACTTGTACCCACCCTCCATCCCCTTGCAGCAATCTCCAGCCCACTTAGCAATGGCTACTATCACTGCTAAGTGACTTCCCTGCTCAGTGCTGTTGACAGGATTATGCACTGTGGACAGAGCAATTTTTAAAATCTCCCAGCAACGCCCTGAAGCAGGCACTAGGCTCTTCCTACTTTCCTGAGGTCTAGGAAGGCTACCTAATTAGCTGTGATCACACCACCAGAAAGCAGCAAGGTCAGGACTCAAAACCACCACCCAGTTCCAAGACCATTCTGGGATTTGTCACCAACTCTTCCAGACCAGGCCTCTCTCACCCCAGGGCCCACGTTCACTCTGCCAGTCCCCTCCACAACGGGGCTCAGGGGACACTAGGCCTGCCTGTGGCTTCCTGCCCTAGTTGAAGGCTGGAGACATGTATGCACAACTTGACTTCTTGGGAACCTTCCACAGCCCAGGCTTTCCACAGCTGAGTCACTCTAGCTTAGCCTCATGCTCTTGGCTGGAACAGGCCTAGAAAAGTGTCTGGAAACCCCCCAGGTCTTATCAGCCAAGAATTTGTTGAAGACAATTCAACGGCATTCCTTTGCTTTCTCAGACTTCACCTCACCCTGGGAAGATGAGAATGGACAGGAAGATACCAGAATGAAAAATGAGCTCTGGAATTAGGAAGATTTTTTGGTACCAGCTTAGGAATGTGGCAACTTCTGACAGTACCCCATTTTTAACAGCTGGCCTCACAGGAGGCCCCGAGAACAGTGCCCTATGCTAGGGCTGCTCTCCTTAGCAGGATTTCCAGCCTCTGTCCCATGCTATCTACCCTAGTTGACAGCTAGCTGGGAATGCATGCCTGGCACATCCACGGAACTGAGGTAGGCGCAGAGGTCTTCATCCCTGCAGAAACCCAGATGTGAAGAGCACATTAAACACATCTGGAATGAAGAGTTCAGATCTGCCACTATGTGACTTCAGGCAGCACTCTTATTCTCTTATCTGGCATTTATTAAAAACCCATGAGTGTGCTGGGTAAATAAAATAAGGAAGTCAATGTGCTTAATCTGAAGTCTCATATATCGTAAGTACTAAGGCAATGGTAGCATTATAATTAGTATAATCATTAGTCTGAGAAGTATCAAACACTTTGTCCCTCTGTGGATTCTATTCAGTTCTGCCGCATTATGAAGCACTGAGTTTGTCTGAGGAACCACCCTTGGCGCTGGGACAGCTGAGAGGTCAGACACAATCTTTGCCTCCAAGGAGCTCGCAGACACAGTCAATTCATAAATGCTTCAGAACTGGGAGGGAGATGAAACCACAGAGGTACAGAAAGGATACCTTGCAGCGTAAAGATGGAAAAGATCAGCACAGGTTCCTGGAGAAGGTGACACCTGCAGTGGGAATTTGTCACCTTCAAGGAGGAAGGCTGGAAGGCAGGGGCAGCAAGAAGTGACATCTAGCGCAGACTTGTGCATTACCCAATACATGGTATGAATTGGAGGTGATGTGGTCCAGCATAAAAGGGCACAGAGATGGATGTAGCCCAGCTAATTTAAAGAAGGCATCCATCCTTGTCTTTCTAGCTACTAACCATTGGCAAGTGTTACCAACTGTGGACAGTTTAATGTCCTATTGAGGAAGAGAGAGCACCAGCTAGTTAATAAGTGAGGAAATGTATCCATGCTGGCACAATGACAGGGCTTGAGACTGTCTCTTGCATCACATTGTGTGCCAGGCCTGGTGATGATGCATGCATCTTACCCACTCTGGAAAGAAAAGGTGTGTCTGACCAGGTGTGTCCAGACAAGGGAGGGATCTCTCAGTTCTTAGAAAGTCCTGGGCAAATCTGAAGGGGCTGGGCACGCAACAAGCAGGCCCACAAGAATTTACCTAAGTTTACCTACAGCTCAACCAGCAGCCAAGCTGGGATTCACACCCAGGCCTGCTTGGTCTCAGCACTGGAGTCTTAGCCACTACACTATTACCTCAACTAATGACTGATGTTCTTGCAAAACCATGATTGCTGAACTCTGATTCATTCCCAAACAGAGCAATTAGTCTTCCCAGCCTTAAACTCACTAATTCCCCTTCCACACAATGGGCCTGACATTCCATCTCGGCCTATGACGCCCATTTTTAGAATACTTCAAATATTGTCCCAGGAACAGATTGTAAACAGGGGCGAGACAAGGGGGAGGAGAGGAAGGAAGGGGGAAGAGGGATGAGGCTGCAGCCACCAGCACCTGTCCTCCTGGGACTGTGGCCCAGTGCAGTCTCAGGCTCTCTGCCCCCACCACCCCACTTCTCTCCGGAGCCTGGGGTCATGGGCTCCAAATATTTGGCAGGCACAGCACAGGAGCCCTGCAGATGAGCAGCCGCAGGGACAGGAGAGTTTGAAAGGACATTGAGTTTTGCAAGGAGCAGAAGCCCTCAGGACCTTTGCTTTCTGGTCCACAGCATAATTTTACAGGCTGGTGTGAGGCTGGCTGCCCCCAAAGAAGGATGAACTAGATGCCTGCCCGGCGACAGGCAGGCGTTAGGACACAAGGGCCAAAGTATTATTTACTCCCTGGGAACAGGTGCTGCTTGGACTCACAGACCTCGCTGGGCTGACTTCTCTGCCCACACGCTCCAGCCCTTCTGGGAGGCACTCTTTCCAGCACCCCACACAGCCCTGGGCAGCGCTGGCCTGGCTGGTGGCACAGAGCTCACAGGGTGGCATGGGGCGGGTGGGGGAGGGGAGTTCTGTGCTGGGCCGGGCTTGCTGCAATCAGCTCGTTTTACATAAGTGATTGCTGCAGACAGCAGGTGGTAACAACTTTTCTGCCCCAGTTAACCTGCAACTACCCTGTCTGTGCCCACACACATGAGACAGAAAGTAAAGGGTATGTTCTAGAAGGGTGAGGAAAGCCGAGTGTGGTGCGTGGCCTTGGCCCACTGGAAAATCCAATTCCAGATAAATAGGAACATTTCAATGAGAAGGGAGACAAACAAGGGGGCAGGCTGCCTCCGACTCCCACCAGCTGGTCCTTCCTTCCCTGATTAAGTGTTATTTCCTTAAAGAGAGTGGGTAAACGTGCAAGGGAACGCTTTGGACTTTCTGTTGGCTTGCAGAACAATCTAGAAGGTGGCTAAGACATTTCTTTGCAGCGTGGTGAAGGATAAACAGTGGAAAGTGAGTGAGCAAAAGGGCCTGGAGGGCTCTTTGGGCCCTGAAATGACAGCATGCTGTGTGTCCTGGTCGTCGTCCCCGCCCCTCCACCCTCTGCCATGTTCATCTCCCTTAGCTCTATGCCTTTCAGGACACCTTGGTGCCAACTGTGAACCCTTTCCTTGGCTCAGAAATACAGAGAGGAAAAGTGCTTTCAACCTGGTCCTGGAGGGAAAATAAACATACACATAGCTGCCACACTGGCTGAGGGAGGGTAACACACCATATGTGCTGTGGGGTGGAGAAGTGGGTTGCTGTTTGCCACCTCAATTCTTAGTTCCCCTCCTTATCCTTTGTCCTGGATCACAGGAAAACAAATCTTTTCCTGCATCCCCACCCTCCTCCCTCTTTGTTGAGATAGAACTTTAGGCTGACCTGTAGTTCACGGTGTAGCCCAGGCTGGCCTTGAACTTTTAATCCTTCTGCTTCAGTCTCCTGAGTACAGGGATCGCAGGAGGAATCATACGTGGTCCAGATGAGTCTTGTCCTTCATTCACACAAAGCCCTTCATCAACCACCACCACTCCAGCATAAAGGCTAACATGCCACATGCTTGCAACCCTCCCTCCCTCTTCCGCCCTGCCTCCCCCCTCTTCTTCCTTCTCTCACTTTCTCTTTCCCTCTTCAGTCTCATCTCTCAAACTCACCTCATCTCATCATTTGCACTTCAATGGAACTGAATGTCATTTCCCTTTCCTTAGACTATCTTCCTGGTGAACTCTCATCCACCCTTCAAAACCCACCTTCCACATGAGTACCTCAAACATCAGTCATTCTGTCTTTTGTGCTATTTTAAAAATTCATGCTATAATCATTTTGATTAAAACGATTTATTTTCTTGCTAGCATATCCCAAAACATCAGAGTTTTCTAGGATAAGATTCATGGATAATTCAAAGTTATAGTCCTAGGTTCTGGCAGGGTGACTGAGCTAGTGGTGGTGCCAACATATACCTATAATCTCAGCACTGTGACAGGAAGATGACAAGTTCAAGTCTAGCCTAAGCTGGGGGGGAGGAGAATTGTGAGTAGTACTAAGTTTTGCTTAATAAATGTTGGGGGCCTTTCCACCAAAGGAAAGCTGGTGAAGCCTCTCCTTGGCCTGGGGCTGATCATACCTGCTCCAGTGCCAACCAGTTCTCTTCTAGATCCTTCTCCTGCTGTCTTCACAATACCCTTTCCCAGAGCCTGTGTTTCTCTATACTGAACCATCCCTTTCCCACTCCACTCCGCCAAAGGAAGGCTGATCTCAGGGGAAGGGAATTTAAACTGTTCCAAGATTTGATTTGAATTGCTCCCTGTCTCAGCTTGCAACCTATCCCTCATTCCAGAGGCCTAGGAGGATTTCGTAGTATGGAAGGCCAGAGAAGAGGAAGGACCAGCACAAGAGAGGAGAGACTCATCTCAACGTCTGACACCTCTCGGAATGTTTGGTCTTACATCCTAGTCAACAGGGTCTTTGTAAGTCTATTTTACAGAATCAGGCCTTGGAGCGCTGGGCAGGATTGCAACCCAGATTGTCTGATTTCCAAGGGTTTTCATACTTTCTGCTGGGGTACGGACAGAGAGTCTATGGAGTCAAGAGGAGGAAGAAGAGTGTTCCTGTCCCTATGTACCTGCTACCCATAAAATAAGGAATCCCACTGCCCAAAATGTTTCCCCACCTGAAAGTCCCAGGCTGAAACCCTACTTGGAAGGGGCTCCTGTCTTCACCCAGCCCAGGATGATCTGTTCCCACCCTGCCCCCCAACCTCACTGTTCACCCAAGGAGGGCAGCACTCCAGATCTTAGCACTCCCTGCTTCTTGTGTAGATTGCTTCTCGTGGTGACCACACCAGGCCTAGGATGACGCTAAGCACCAACCATGGCATCTTCTTATTCCAGAGACTGATTTACAGAGTTAGACTCTCCATTCTCCAATTCCTTTTGTGATCTTGGGCAAGTCACTTCCTTTGAACTTTATTTTCCTTATCTTTAAGGTTTGGGGTTGGACTAAAATAATCTTTGGAGCTCACATTCATCTAGGTGCTTTACCTGTGTTAACTCACTGGAGGCTCACAGGACCCCTAAGAGGCAGATGTCCTCACGATCACATTTTATAGACAGGAAACCAAAGCCCAGGGTTGTTCAGTGACTTTCCTAATACCACACTGCCAGGAAGCAGCCTGGACGCCAAGCCAAGCAATCTGGCTCTGGAACTCACCTCTTTTCCCCATCTCAATTCAAGATGTCAACATTACTTTCCATCATTTCACAAGCACATATCATCCTGTACTCAGTACCTGTCACAGGCCTGCATTATCATATAAGCTCTCAGGACCCCATGATACAAGGAAGAAAGGGGCATCCTGCTACTATCCAGATATCCCTGTTATATGTGTCCCCCAAAGGGGCCTTAAAGTGAGTCCTGTCCTGCCATCTGTGAAGTGGTCTGTTGGCTCCCAAATGCTCCAGGGTTCCTTTGAGGGACCTGATAATGTATCTCCATTCCCCAGAGCCACCTTTACATGGGATGCTCTATAGCAACGTGGGATCTCACAGCAAGTCACTGGTCCTTTTCCATCATGCACCTAACCCTTGCCAGTCTTTGTCCTTCCTGGCCCCACCCCAGGGGCCACCCTTCCCAGACCCACCTCAGGTCCTCCCCAGCCCACTCTCCTTCCTGGCTCATCTCTGAGTGCAGCCTCCTTGAGTCTCCTAATTAGATGTTACCACTCTTCCTTCCCTCCCTTCCTTGAAGAGTTCAAGTTCCCAGCAGGCAAGAACACATCTTAGATGAGATTGTTTTCCAGGCATGCAATGTAGCATTTTCCTGTACAGAAGAGAAAGCCTGGCATAGGAGAAAAGACCAGGAACTTGACTGCAGGGAGTGGGGGCGGGGAGATCAGAATTCCCAGCTTCCTGCCTCTAACTGATATTGTTGTAATGTAGACAAGCCATTAAATTTTTTTTTAATGCTTGTTGTTTCTGACACCAAAGAATCCTGAAACATATAAAGAGGATCTAAATCATTCATCCCCACCCCACCCCCACCATTGTTATCTTTGAATGTTTCATTCTCTTCTCTGTGTATGGAACACCCAAGGAAATGAATATGTTGTAGATATTGTTTTGTAACCTTTTTCCCTCAATATTTTATGTATGTTGTCCTCGATTAAAAATCATTTTGTATTGAAGGATTTTTTAATGGAGGCAGGAATAATTTATATATAAGAAACACAATAGTTTTCATGTGGATAGTCTAGTTAATTTTGGCGACTATATGCGTCATATAACCAGCACCAGAGTCAAGATCTGGAACATTTCCACTGTTCCCAGATTCCTGAATATCCTCAGTTCTGGAGTCCAGGAAACCACTGTTTTCCCTCTACTGCCTACTTTGAAAAAAATTTTGGGGGGGGGTCATGGGACTTGAACTCGGCCTGGGCACTGCCCTTGAGCTTTTCAGCTCAAGGCTACCACGCTACCCCTGGGCCTGGGCATTGTCCCTCAGCACAAAGCTACCGCCCTACCCTTGAGCCAAGCCCCACGTCCCATTTTCTAAGGTTCATTGGAGATAAGAGTCTCGAGCTGGCTTTGAATCTTGATCCTCAGATCTCAGCCTCTTGAATAACTAGGATTATAGGCGTGAGCCATGGCACCCACTTACTTTGAAAATTTTTCAAAATTGTTATTATAAAAGTGATATACAGAGGGGTTACAGTTACATAAGTCAGGTAATAAGTACACTTTTTGGACAATGCCATCTCTCTCTCTCTCTCTCTCTCTCTCTCTCTCTCTCTCTCTCTCTCTCTCTCTCTTCTCTCCCTCTCTCTCTCTCTCCCTCAGTTTTTCTCTCCTGTTCCCACCAGTGAATATCACTGCTGCACTTGTTGACCTTTTGTCCCTCCATTTCTATGTCTCCCACTTAAACTCCCCAAAACCGATAAACAAGACAAAAAGAACAGAAACGAAGACAGCAACAAAGAAAAAAAAAGGCTCTTTTCCCATTTCCTGCAGGAGTTCATTTCAATAGATACTATTTTATATGATCAGAGACACATAGGTGTTGTGCCTTTGTGTTCCTCTCCTAAAAATATCCTTTGATTGCACTGTGTGTGAATGTCTAGGCCCCTGTATAATTTACCATGTTCCAGTATATATTCGATCTACACTCTGCATATGAGAGAAAACATGTGCCCTTTGTCTCTGAGCTTGTATGGACTGCTTTCTTTTTCTTTTTTTCCTTGTGCTGGGGATGGAACCCAGGGCCTTGCGCAAGTAGTTACACCTCTATCTCTGCCTACATCCCTTAGGGACTGCCTAAGAGATGCAGAACCTACATCCTTAGTTTTTAAACACATATAATCTTCCATCTCTTGGTATTCTTTTACTTATTTTTGTCCATTCCTGAGTAGTTGAACACAAGATGGCATTTTGGTTTTTCCTGTAATACATTACAATCCTCTGATTATGTTTCCAATGCCTAGACTTACAATTACTGTGTCAAGAGGCAGACACAGCTTTAAGGTTTATAATAAATATTGGTACGTCATTTTTAATCCTTCGGAGTCTCAGTTTCCTCATTTGTAAAACAAAGATTAAAACTTCTAACCTCAAGGAGCAGTGAGGATTCCATGATACAAGATCCAAGCCACTTGACTAGGTAGGAAAGCATCCACAAGCACTTAGGATGTGACTAGAGGAAGACCCTTTCAGTCAGATGAGCTCATTTTGCAACATGACTTTGTCTCTTCTGGGCTGTTGACCTTGAGTAACCTATGCAATCTTGGTACACCTCAAATTTTTCATTGTCACATGGAAGCAACAGAGCCCATTGTCCTAAGGTTTTTTACAAAGTTAAAGTTCAATAACCCATATAAGGCCAGGAGCATGGACTAGTGGTAGAATGCTTGCCTAGCATGCATGAAGTCCTGGGTTTGATTCCTCAGAACCAGATACACAGAAAAAGCTGAAAGTGGTGCTGTGGTTTAAGTGGTAGAGCACTAATCTTGAGAAAGCCCAAGGATAGTGTCCAGGCCCTGAGTTCAAGCCCTAGGACGAACACAAAAACAAACAAGCAAAAATCACAAAGAACTTAGAATAATTTCTGGCTCTTAACTGCTCAGTAATTTGTAGTTATTAGTTGTCATGAGGGTTGTTTCTTTTCTTTCTTTCTTTCTTTTTTTTTTTTTTTTTTGTCAATCATGGGGTTTGGACTCTCTGGGCCTGGGCATTGTCCCTGAGCTCTTCAGCTCAAGGCTACCACTCTACCCCTTGAGCCACAGTGCCACTTCTGGTTTTCTGGTGGTTGATTGGAGATAAGAGTCTCATGGTCTTGAGCCAGGTGAGGTGGCTCATGCCTGTAATCCTAGCTACTCAGGAGGCTGAGATCTGAGGATCATGGTTCAAAGTCAGCCTAGAAAATGGGAAGTAGGGCTGTGGCTCCAGGAGTAGGGCAGTAACCTTAAGCTGAAGATCTCAGGGACAGCGCCAAGGCCCAGAGTTCAAATCCTATGACCCCTCTCTTCCCCCCACACACAAAAAGAGCCTCATAGTCATTGCCCCTGCTGGTTTTGAACTGCAATCCTCAGATCTCAGCCTCCCAAGAAGCTAGGATTACAGGCGTGAGCCACCACACCTGGCTTCATGGGGGTTCTTGATTACAAATAATCAGGCACCAATTCTGTGTAATTTCAAGAGAACAAGAATTTATTGGAACGATATTGGACAGTGCATGAAATAACAAGAAGATTGGAATCAGGTGTTGAAAAGGACAGGCGTCAGGAGCTAGTGGCTCTTCCCTGTAATCCCAGCTACTCAGGAATATGATGTCTGAGGATCATGATTCAAAGCCAGACCCTACAGGAAAATCTGTGAGACTTATACCTCGCATTAACCATCAGAAAACTGAAAGTGGTGCTGTGGCTCAAAGTAGTAGAATGCTAGCCTTGAGCGAAAAGAGCTCAGGGACAGCACACAGGCCCCAAGTTCAAGCCCCATGTCTGACCAAAAAAGAAAAGAAAAGGGCAGGAAATAAGGTAATCTTGGCAGCTGAGGGTATAATGTAGGTCCAGGGACTGTCTGGTGAAGACTTGGTGTGGCATTGCTGTGATTGGTGGCTCTTTGCTGAGGCTAGCACCAGACACAGCTTTTGGTGTTTTTGCACCATTGGTTCCAGTTAAAGGCATCTAAATGACTGAGTCCAGCAGACAGGTAGCAGTCCTTCTTGTCAGGGCCTGACTGCTTTCTTTCATCTTCTCATATATGTGGATATGAGATTACTCTGGGCCCCCATCTTCCCTGGAATTCCTCACCTGGTTCCAATACATATGCTGTTGTCACTCTCCTATTGGACTGTTTTACTTGCTAACAGAAGGGTGTCCCTTCTCTTCCCAAGACCCATACTATGAAGGGATTCTCCAAATAGATCCAGATAGCTGAAAATGACTAGTGTCTCAGCCTCCTGGGTAAGAGACATGAACCACTGGCTCCTAGTGAATGTGGTGTGTGTGTGCGTGCGTGTGTGTGTGTGTGTGTGTGTGTGTGTGTGTGTGCGTGCACTGGTCTTGGGCTTGAACTCAGGGTCTGGGCATTGTCCCTGAGCTTTTTTATTGCTAAAAGCTAGCACTCCACAACTTGAGCCACAGCTACACTTGCAGTTTCTTGGTGGTTAATTGGAGATAAGAGTCTCATGGACTTTCCTGTCCAGGCAAACTTTGAACCATGATCCTCAGATCTCAGCCTTCTGAGTGACTAGGATTGCAGGCATGAGTCACTGGTGCTCCACTGATTTGTCATTTATGCAGAAGTTCAAGAACTAGGATGAGGCAGATTGTTCAGGTGTCCATAACTAAGGATAAGCAGAGGATGCTTTGATTTCAGCCAGAACTATTTCTTCCTTTCCTCCTCCTCCTCCTCTTTCTTTTTTTCTTTTTTTTTAAATTGCAAACAGTCTTTCAATGATCCAGGTTGCTGGCATTTGTGAGTGAAGGTTCTGTCTCAGCTTAGATGTCACCTGGCTATTTCCTTTCTCTATGGTAGGTATTTCTCCCGATATTGCCTTTGTACTGTGTAAACACTTCTGCCTTTGCTCTTTATGCATTCTCATTTTTTCCTATCAGGCAGTGAAGGCTATAAAATCAGGGACAGGATTTCTTGAGTGTCCATCCCAGAACTGTCTAACTCATACATATAACAGAATACAATGTATAGAGTCCCACAATAAAACACATGATTCACAGAAGATTAGGAAATGCATGGACAGATCCTTCTCTGTCTAAAGAAGAGTTAAGTGTTCACTCTGGGTTACTTTTCCAGAGCAGCTGTACCAAGTATTCCAAATTGAGTGGCTTAATCATGAGAGAGTTGTTGTTTTAGAGTTTTGGAGGCTGTAGTTTGAGATCAGGATTTCCACAAGGTCAGTTCCTTTGAAGGACATCATCGCAGCTTGGGCATACCCTCTTCTTGCATCTCTTCCCTTTGTCTATCTAAATCTCTTTTCTCACAAAAATACCAGTCATATTGGGTTAGGCTCTCCAATAGACTTCATTCATCTAATGATCTCTGTTCTCACGAAGTTCACATTCTGACGCCTAAGACTGCAATGTATAAATTAGGTGAAGAGTCACAATTCAACACACAATACCCTCCTTCTGAAAATTATTTTAAAAATCGTATTAAGGAATTATGATGAGCAGGGGTCTTCTAGGACTATACAAATAAAAGAGAAAGTCTCTGGGTATGTGAGTCATATGCCAAAAGTATGTTTCAAAAGGCTGGTGAAACATTCCCTTCCCATCCCTCCCCTACTCACTCCACCACATCTGGAGGCCAAGTTCACTGTGGAAAGTAGCAGGTGTTCTCATTGTGAATTACATAGCTCACACTTCCTCCTTGGGGCTTTTGACAAACTTCTCTGATGATACTGAATCTGAGCTTCTGGACTGATAAGTGGTGAGTTTCACAACAGCTTGGTTCTCCAGGTACTTTTTTGGGCTCATGATAAATCCAGAAGATTACCTGCATGCCATTTTTACGTGCTTTGTTCAGGGTGAGGCTATGAATGGGCCTAGCTTTGAGTCCCAGGGTAACTCCCATCCTACAAGTGGGTAAGAGACTCCTGTTCCCTGTACTTCCCTTACCTAGCTCTAATACAGATGTAGGTGTCACTCTACTCTGTCCCTCCTACTAGACTGTTTTGCTTGCTGAGTCCCCTTAACAGCTGTCACTGGGACAGCTGATCTTTCTGAACTAGTCAACAAATCCCTTAGTGCTTGTGCCAGAAATCTGTCTTCTAAGACAGGGAGCATGGCTTTGTCAAAGTGGGTCAACTGAGGAGGAAGAGGAGCTGGGGAGCAGGTTTGGATGTGAAGCAAAGGGATGGTGGAAATGGTTCACAGAAGGCCCCTCAAAGAGATCTGTAGAGCCATTCATTCATTTACTCAATTATCCCACCATTCACTCATTCACCATTGACTATCATCCAACGATTCATTCAAAAAATCATTTCTCAAGTACCTGCCATGTGACAGACATTATCTAGGTCCTGGGAAGAGCATCACAGAGATGATACTTAAGTACAAATAGTTTCAAAAAATCAAAGAAGGATTGCACAAATGAGAGAATTGGTGTCAGATAATCCAGGATGAAAGCTGACGCTGGGTAAGGCTGTATCCTCTTCCATCAAGTCTGGTGTTCAGACTCTGAGGAAATAGCATTTTAATAAACACCTAAGTGAAACAGGGAAGAAAGCCTGGACCATCTGGGGAAAACAAGGCAGTCTCTAAGGCTGTAGAAATGATAGGCAAAGGCCTCAAGCCTATTCTGGGCTTAGACTTTCTCAAGGCTAGAGCTCTACCACTTGAGCCTCAGCACCATTTCCGGCTTTTTTCTATGTATGTGGTACCAAGGAATCAAACCCAGGTCTTCATACATGCTAGGCAAACACTCTATCACTAGGCCAAACTCCCATCCCCTATTATTATTTTTAATCTTATATTTATTGAGAGTTTATTGAGAGTATCAGACTGTTTTGATGACTATAAATGTACAGGTTAAATATACATAATCCAATATTCAAACTGTTACACGACTGATTCAACTAAATAATTAATTTTGGCATATACATGACACTCAAAACTTTTGAATCTTGGAACGTTTTAGATATAATTTTTATTTATTTACTTACTTACTTATTTATTCTGTTGTGCTAGTATCAGGGACTGGGCAGTGTCCTTAACTTTTATCTCAAAGCTGGCACTTTACCACTTGAGCCACAGTACCACTTCTGACCTTTTCTGTTTATGTGGTACTGAGGAATTGAACCCAGGGCTTTATGCATGTGAGGCAAGCGCTCTACCACTAAGTCTCATTTCCAGTCTTCAGTCTTGATTTTCTAAATGAAGCAATCGAAGCACAGATGGCTTAAACTGGCTCCAGTGCACAGACAGCATGTAATGGGGCCAGGATACTATCTTTGGATTAGAGCTTCAACTTTGTTCAGCACATGGGGCCCCTCCCTGCACCTCCCCCAGAAATTCAAGGAGTAGCCAGAACCTGCTCATCTTTTCTACAAGTGTGCACTTTCCAGCTGCCTTTTGTACCTGCCTTGGTAGGAAGGTGATTGAGGAGAGAGGCGCTTTCTAGGTGGGTAAGATCCACAAAAAAAGAGACCCATATGATGCCATGAGGACACAGAGAGATGCATCGCCTCCCTACCTGGGGAGTGATCAGGTGTTTCTGAGGCCTTCCAGGAGAAAGGAGACCTGGGGCTGCTCATCTCTTACCCTAAGAATGCAGGCATAGGTCAGAATTTCTCCCAGGTTCTCTCATTGGGAGAACCCTGCATGTGGCACATGCCACTACCATCCCGGGATGATCACTGGGAACTGTCCACTAAATATCAGTGTCTTCCTTCCTACCATTGCCACACTCTCACCCTCCACTCCATCTTACCCTGGCTGGGATCCAAAGTTTTGGAGCATCTGAAAGTGGAGCCCTGGGACCCTGCCGAGTTCTGACAGATGTGTGTCACAGGCTGGGAAGGAGTTAGGATGCGTTTTGAGCTTCCGCCTTCCCTGAGTCGTAGCTTAAAGGCAGCTGCAGAGGGTGATGAGGGGTTGGGAGAGGCCATGCCTACTCATCAGCCTGGTCCTGGAAGGAGGAAAGCAGGCAGGAAGGAGCCATGTGGGGCCTTGGAAGCACAAGAAAGGCAAAACCCACAGCAAGCATAGAGAACCCCCACAGCCTGGCAACCTTGGGGCTTCCAGAGGCCAGCAGTAAATCCTGGGGTGTTACAGCTGACAAAGTCTGGCCCTCACATTTTCCCCCCTCAGAAGGAAATAAAAAGGTGAGGAAGTGGGTTGTGTTTAGAAGACTCTTAGGGTTTCAAAGTGAAAGCCAAGTTGTTTTGATGTCTGCCCAGAGATAGAGCCAGGTCCCAGGGGGCTATATTCGTGGGTTCCGGTTAAAGGAGTGATGTGGGCATGGAATTCTTGGATTGGCCTGGTATCATTCAAAACAAGCTGCCAAGCCAAATGGGAAATTAAGTTCAGCAGAGAAGTATGTGCTGACTTTCCCTCTCGCCCACCCCTCTCGCACTCACCCACATGTGCCTTGCATGGTCTCTTGGCAATCCACTGAGGTTCATTTTCAGCAGAGTTCCAGCATCAGGGAAATCCGCTGGCAGGTCCCAAGTTCACTGGACATGTAGTTCTCTCTTGATCGGCTGTTTTGCTGCAAGGGCAAGCTGAGCTCAGAGTTTTGTCACTCAAATTTTCATTCTACAGAGAAGGGGGAGTGGGGGAAGGTGGAAAAGGGGACAGACAGAGATGTGGTTAGAAGCAGACCAACTCTAAGGAGTTGCTCCAGTGTCTAGAGATCTCCAAAGTAGTCAGGTTCCTTTGTACTACATAATAGGGTAAGGCCCTAGTGTCAATTTGTATGTCTGCTTTTCTGGTCCCAAGTCAAGCCAGATCCTGTGTGTCAGACGCTGAAGATGCAAGACTAGTCTCACTCTTGCTTTGTTATTGACTTGCTTTGTAACTCTGGACAACTTTCTCAACCTCTCTGTGTATGGTTCTCTTGTCTACTAAATAGAGACTAAATCTCTAAATTATTAGGTTCCTAACAGGATTAAACAAGACTATGTGTATACAAAGAAAGACATGGAGTTGTTCACACATAGAAGCACTTGATAAACTGTAGTGATTATCAGTATTTTTGTTATTAATATGAGTCATATCTGAGATTCTTTGGATTATAAAAACCTTATAGAAGAACTGGAATCTACTCATTTCTTTTTCAGTCATTGGGCTTGAACCCAAGTCCTGAGGATGTCCCTGAGCTCTTTTTACACAAGGCTAGCATTCACAATATTGAGCCCCTGTGCCACTTTCTAGGATCTGCTCTTACATAGTCCAAGGCAGTGATGGGAGCAGAAGTGGGTGGGTAGGAGTACAGGTTATTTTATGGCTCAGGTAGAGTTGAGTTGCAGGTGAATTGGATCCAGAGCTAGAACCAAGCCAAGACCTGAGATTCTTTTTTTTTTTTTAATGTATTTTATTGTCAGGTAATGTATAGAGGCAGTATAGTTACATTCATCAGGTTGTGGGTCCATTACTTCTTGATACCCCTTATCATGTTTTTGTCCCCTTTAAGACCTGAGATTTCATAATCTGCACCTTGGTATGTCTTCCAGACCAACACTGGAAAACAGGACCATTTATGATGATAGAAATGTTTTTATAGACAGCTACTCAGGATGCAGAGATTGAAAGGATCACAATCTGAAACTAGCCTGGAAAAAAATTAGCAAGATCAGATCACTCCTTAACCAATAACTACCTGTCATTTGCCTGTTACCAAAAACCAATAAACTACCTGACACATAGCTATTTGAGATTCATAGATAGAAAAGTAGGTTCCAGGCAAGCTTGGGAGATCTGACCCCCAAATAATTAAAGCAAAAAAGTACTTTGAGTGTAGTTCAAGTGACAGGACACCTGCCTAGCTAGTGCCAGTCCCTGAGTTCAAACTCCAGTACTGTAAAAACAATTTCTAAATCTATGTTGTGCCGCTGATGAACTGAATATTAATTCCTCTTTTTCTTCTGGAAACCACCCCCCCTTTTTTTTGTCCCAACTGGCCTTGAGCTGCAACCCTTTAGATCTGATCTTGTAGCTAGAATTATAGCTGTGTGAGCCACTAGCACTCAAACTGAATTTTGTAAAGTAAAACAAATTTAAATTTAATCCATTAATTTAACACAAATCAATTCATTGAAATTATTATTTACTTAAAATTAAGTAGCCACACATGTGTCATTTGCTAGTCCTGGGGCATGAACTCAGGGCCTGAGCCATGCCATGTCCTTGAGCTTTTTCCTCAAGGTTAGTCCTTGACCACTTGAGCTACAGCACCACTTCCAGCTTTTTTCTGTGTATGTGGTACAGAGGAATTGAACCCATGTCTTTGTGCATGCTAGGCAAGCACTCTACCACTAGGCCAAACTCCCAGCTAGCACAATTGTCTTTGATACTGTACAACACAGTTCTGGATCCTCCCCCCCCCCCAATCATGTCACCCTCCTGGGCATGTGGCCTACTTTGGTTTCTTCTACATTGCAGCCCAAGGACCTCAATTGATTGCCAGTGTCTGTGCTTTTGCCTCTGCTTGGCTTCATCTTTCTAGGCCAAGGTACAAATTCACAGCCATCTTTTATAAAAAAAAAATCTTGACCCAGTAAGTCATGGGGTTTGCATTCATTCATCAGGGATTAGGATTCCTTGGAGGGGGAGGGCGGAGGGCAGGTGGCTCCACATGGGACTTTCTGTCTCAGAATGGCAGTAATTCAGGGGTTGGCCTGTATGGCTCGCCCAGAGGCTTAGGAATTGAAAAGCTAAGGACAGGAAGTATGACTGTGACTGTGCCTTCCCTTGCCTTCTGTGATGATTCGGCCCTCCTGGGAGGAAAGCTCCAGGAGGCTGTGTTACACAGAGAATCTGTGAGGAAGCAGATACAGCATAAACAGTAGCATGTTCTGGACGCGCCCTGGTCCACACCTGAGCCTGTGGGACAACTGTTACAGCTCCATGATGACAAACCACTGAAGCCAAAATGGGGCTCAGAAGAAGAATGCTTTGTTTCCTTTCAGATCCCTGGAGGCAGGAGGCAAAGCTTGATAGGGGCCAAGAGAACAATGGCAGACCCGAGGACGTGTCATCGCGGACTACTAACTTCACCCCGTTGATTGAGCTTGACAAGGCTTCCCGCTCCAGCAACTGACCAGTGCTGGCAAACAGCTGGTCTGGTCAGTCTTTGTTCTCAGGTCTTTTTAATTGGCTTGCCTGATTTTTTTTTTTTGAATCAATGAAATCAATAGGTTGTTTAACTTATTAATCAAACATCGAATATTATTCAAGGGACAGCTACAAAACTCAGTTTGGCTTTGTGGAGGGATCAAGATAGGACTTTAGAAAACAAAAAGGTGATATGCCCACTTCTCATGCTTGTCATAGAGGTGGTGAAGATGGAGCCAGTGCCACAGCTCTGGGGGAGGTTGTGGTCCCTCATCCCCACATCCACTCCTGCTTACTTCCCTGGCCTCCTATCAGAGGAAGAGCCAGGAACCTAGACTGGCCACAGTGCCTATTCTCTCATTATCTTTGGATTGAGTCAATAAAACCTATCTGTATCTGAACCTGTTTCGGTCTGCTCATCACCATCATACCTTCTACTCCCACCACTCACCAGACGCCTTTTACTACTTGCTGACACGACTAAAACAATCTCTTAAGTAGTCTTGTTGTCTCCATTCTTTCCCATCTCCAATCTAGGACATGAGAACAATTTAACTGTGACATCTGTCATTCCATTGGTCCCAGGGTTGGTTCAGTTGATATACCAATTAAGCTGGAGATAACTTCCGCCTCTCCATACCATGTGGCTCCAGAACTAAGCCCTTGAAGAGGATAACCTTCAGTCACAATGCTTCCCTGCTGGCATCTCCAAACAAGCTCTCCATCTCCAACCTTCCCCCATGTCCCACAATTAACCATGCAGACACATCTTTGTTTCTGAATCAAAGTCAAAAGTCCTTAACATGGTTTATGAGATCTTATAATTACTGACTTCACTGGCCCTTGCTTCTTGTAACTTTTCTCTTCTATCTACCATCTTTCTTTCTGTTCCCTAACTCTGAATCTCTCCTATCTTCAGCACCAGCATCCACACTCTTCTCTTGGCCAAAACACATTCTTGCCATTTTCTTTGCCTTGATCCCTACAGTCTCTTCAATTTGCATCCTTATCAAGCCTTTAGGCTGGGGCTGCTGGCTCATGCCTAGAATCCTAGCTACGCAAGAGGCTGAGATCTGAGATGATCATGGTATGAAGCGAGCCAGGGAGGGAAGTTGATGAGACTTATTTCCAATAAACTACTCAGAAAAGGCCAGAAGCAGCACTATGGCTCAACTGGTAGAATGCTAGACTTGAGGGGGGGAAAATAGAAAGAAAAAAAGTTTAGGGGATCAGTGCCCAGACCTGAGTTCAAGCCCCAGGACCAGAAAAAAAAAAAGACTTCAGGCACTCAGGTCTTACTCAAGACAGATAAATCATGACAACATTCATGAATTCAAGAGGTATCAGCCAGGCAACAAAAAGCCAGAAGTGGAGCTGTGGCTCAAGTGATAGAGTACCAACCTGGTGCAGAAAAAGTGAAAGGACAGATATCTTTCTGGGACTTATAATGGAGTATGTTGCAACCTTATATTACAGATTGGAAGTTGAAGAGGTCATGCCCATACTGGGGCTTGAACTCTGGACTTGATGTCCTCGTGGCTGGTATTTTATTATTTGGACCATGGTCCCATGCCTGGCTCTTTCCTGGTTCCTTGGAATCTCTCAGATTTGTCTGCTTGGGCTGGCTTAAACTAAAATCCCCAGATCTCAAGCTCCCGAGTAGCCAGGAATACAGGGAATACGGGTAGTGTCCCCAGCTGGTCATGTTCCCTTTTATCTGATTGAGTCACCATCCTCAGGGTATGGGCCTTGTCCTCCACACCTAATATTGCAGCCATCCAGCCTTAGAAGCTATCCATCCATCCATGGCTTTAGAAGGAGATACCCAAGCACCATGCTCTTCCCCTAGCACTCCCCCTTTCACTTGGAGATAGCCACCTAAGATTACAAGAGAACAGAGAATAATTACCAATATTTATAGACTGAATACCTGGCTTTCCCCATTTGACCCTCTCGGATAACCTCATAGTGTAGATACTGTTATTATCTCCCCTCTCATTTTAAGTAGATGATGTTTTATCAACAAGCCAACTTTACCAAATAGAGAAATAAAATAAAGTGCCCGGTCAGCCCGAGAAACTCATGTGACCACAGTTCTTTCTTCAAAAAGTTTTCATGAGATGTGCACATGACTTTTGTGTTTGCTAACAAACATAGCAAGGAATTCCAGCACTTGGTGTTCTTAGGAAGCTTGTATTTCCAACTTAATTTTATGGTGACCCAACTTATATATGCATGTAATTAAAATAATCATATATATATAAATAACCATAGTACTTACTCCCCTGCTTCTGCTCCTTCCTCAAATCTATACCACACACTTTTCAGATAACCAGCTCCAGCACTTTTTTTTTTTTTAATGGCCATGGGTCTTGAACTCAGGGCCTGGATGCTCTCCCTGAGCTCTTTTGCTCAATGCTAGTGCTCTACCACTTTGAGCCGCAGCTCCACTTCCGGTTTTCTGATAGTTAATTAGAGACAACAGTCTTACAGACTTTCTTGCTCAGGCTGGCTTTAAACTGTGATCCTTAGCCCTTAGCCTCCTGAGTAGGTAAAATTTCAAGCATGAGCCACCAGTGCCCAGTTCATCTCCAACACTTTTAAAGACTCCTTTTATTTTTCATCTCCATATTTTTCAAGACCATGCTGGGATTGCTATTTTGGGGTTGATGTTTCAAGCATTTTACACTGGATTTGTCCCATGGTAGATAGCAATTTAGTTTTGCTACCCTGCCACCCATGAGATGTATGTGTGAACACACACACACACACACACACACACACACACACACACACTCCCTGTTCTTATCTTCCTAATATAGACTAAACTTATGTTTGTGTGTGCTGATACCAGGGCTTGAACTCAGGCTCTGTGCACTGTCCCTTAGCTTTTTTACTGAAAGCTAGCACTCTACCACTTTGCTATATATCTATTTCCAGAGTTTGGTAGTTAGAAATAAGAGTCTCATAGAATTTCCTCTCCAGGCTGGCTTCAAACCAGGATCCTCAGATCTCAGCCTCCTAAATAGGCAAGAGCCATATGTATCCAGCTGACAAAATTTAATTTTAGCCACATTGGTATTGGCACAGCTGTGTCACGCAGAACATGAGAGCTTTGTTTTGCTTTGTTTCTTTCCTACACAATATTCTGTTGCCTCTGAAATTATTTCCTTCATTACTATTGCTTCATTTTCAGTACATTTATTTTAGTTCAATCTTAAATATGATTGAGGCAACATAAATTTTGTAAATATTTCCAAACGTGACTAATACTCTGTCATTTCATCTTTTTTGGAGTGATTGGGTTGGTGAGTTTCTAATAGGCTCAGATGTGGACAGGTGGCGCATGTCTGATACACAGCTGTCACTGGAACCCCTCCCTGTCACCTTGGACTCCTGGGCTTCTCTCAGGTGGAGCTACTTCTTTCTGGATCCCATACTTTTCTCTTTCTTACATTCTTTCATTTTGGAGCATGGGAAGGAGGTCACAGAGGAGTTCACTTGTTTGTCTTTCCATATGTATACAAGTTTACCCTGCCATTTTCTCTATAAATTCTTAGCCTTGTGGCAGAGATGAAAAAATTACTTCCTCCTCCTCCTCCTCCTCCCCCTCCTTCTCCTCCCCCTCCTCCCCCTCCTCCTGATTTTTCTGTCCTCTTCCTTCTTTGTGTCCCGTATGGGACTTGGTTTCAGGATCTCATGCTCTAACACCTATTTTATTTTTTTTGTCTGTCCTGGGGACTGAACTCAGGGCCTGAGCACTGTCCTTGGGCTTTTCTCAAGGCTAGTGCTATGCCACTTGAGCCACAGCATCAGTTTCAGCTTTTCTTTGGATGTGGTACCGAGTGCTAGGCAATAACTCTACCACTAAGGCCAAACTCCTGGCTCCATGCCCTAACACTCTTAGCTTTTTCACTGAAGACTGGTGCTCTGTCATTGAATCACATCTTCACTTCAGGCTTTTTGTTGGTGAACTGGAGAAAAAAGTCTTTCAGATTTGTTTACCTATACTGACTTTGAACCACAGCTCTCTGATTTTAGCCTCCTCAGTAGCTAGGATTACAGGTGTGAGGCTCCGGCACCTGGCCAAATGCTTCTTAAATGAACATGTTGAGGTTGATTATGAAAGACATGGTTGATTTACTACATCACATCCACATTTCCTAAACCAGATCATCTGTATCTGCTTTAGCAATTTCCTCCCTGGCCACTGTTGGCTAGTTATCATCTAGAGGAGAGATGTTTGCACCTGCACGAGTTCAGGAACATTCCATAGGAAAATATTGCTTTCATTCTCCAGTCAATATACTCTTCCCAAGTTTATTTTTGTGGGGCACACAATAATGTAATCACCAAAATATTTTTTCGTAGAAGAATGACTTATTCAAGCAAAGGCAATACTGTATATATGGCTTTTTGTTCCTGTTTTGAGGAAACTTGCTGGAGCAAAGGGTTTGTTTTTATTAGGTCAAATCTGTGGATCAGGTACTGTTTGCTGACTGCCTGTTTTAAGTCTGAACATTTCAACTTGAAATTTAAAAAAAAGACATTCTCTGATTAATGAAAAACAACCTGAAACAGTTCCCTTCAGTTCTCTGCAGTATGTTAAAACTCAATGTAACAAACATCACTCTAAGGCCCTCCCTAGAATCCAAACCTACAATAGCTAAAAATAGCCTCCAAGCCTTCCCTGTGACTCAAAAACAGGAACAGTATGACTTGTTTGCCTCCTTATGGGTTCTGTGTTGGGATCCTTGCACGTCCTGACCCTTACACACTTGAACAGATTCGAATTGGCTGATTATAAACCTGACAAATCTCATGCTAGGAAGTGAGTTCTGCACAAACACACAGTCCTGGTTCCTTAAACAATGCACTGCTCTCTCAGAACTGGCAGGAGCGAATAACAACAAAACGAGCACTTAGTTTGGAGCAACAGCTGCCAGATTCATAGACATTGGTGCTCTATGCACATTAACGCTTTCAATCCTTTCATCCCTGACACTCTCCTATCCTTATCCCTATTTCATAGACCAACAGTGGAGATCACCCAAGACTGTATAAGTCTGTATCCAAACTGCAGTGAGCATTTTACCTAGCTACCTTACCTATGTCCTATAATACCCTGGGTGACTGGCTCCACTCAGCCAGAAATGGAAGAACACATAAATCTAATTACTATTGGCTCATGAGGCTTGAGGTGGAAACTAAATCTACTCTCAGAATCAATGCTTAGATGCTCGGAGCATCTTCCCTTTTTTATTATGTTGTATTGGTGCTTGAACTCAGGGTCTTATACTCTTCCTGGGCTTTTCTGCGCCAAGAAAGAGGTTCATGGACTTTTCTGCCTAGGCTGGCTTTGAACCTTGCTCAGCAGCTCTCCATTCCTGAGTAGCTTGGATTACAGTTGTGAGTTAGCATACAGCTGGTATCATTCCTTTTGCAGCAAGTTTGACAAGGCCCCACCCAACTCCATTAGACATGTACAGGCTTTGGAGTTCACCTGGCCTTGGCTTCATGTCTAGACTACTCTCATTGGTTAATTTCACTGGTAATGATAAGAATGAGTGCCACAAAGGCACTGCCTGTGCTCAGCCCTGGGTAGACATTTCTTTGGCATTATTTGCAACCCTTCCTGGAATCCCACAGAACATGTTATTGTCATCCTGGGGGAGGAGGACAGTGAGGCTTTAGGAGATCAAGGAAGAGGGGAAAGTGATTGTGCTGCCTGAAGTCTGGGGGCCTGGAGTCAAACACCCCCAATCCAGACAAACCTCACCCTCTGTTGTATGGCCCCAGGTCAAGGTACTCCACCTTGCCAAGCCTGTCTCTCTACCAGTAAATGGGGTAATGATACTTTTCTTGCAGGGTTGCAGAGAAGCAGAAATGAACAGGTTTTGTAACAGACATTTCATGGTAGCTTCCTATACTTTGCTCCTTTCTAAAATAGCCCCACCATTTTCATCTCTACTTATTTGAAAGCCCTTTTGAATTCCACCTGAAAAAAATCTTTGCTTTTATTGAATATGTCTCTCCCTTATAGTAAATCTAGCTATAGGGCTTTCCCTATAGAGTTTGAAATTTGGAATACTTGATTTACAATTCACTTTTCAACAAGTATGTTTTGAGTGCAGGTAGTCTCCTAGGCAAGTGGCAGGGAAAAGCAAAATTTATTCGGGGCAGGGGGTAGACAAGGCAAGCATTAAAAATGAGAGCAAAAATATAAATATACAAATGTCAGGTCACGTTTTTCTTCATTACAAAGATTTAACAAGACAGTGTGGCTGTAAATGACCTGAGTGAGTATGTTAGGGATGATAGTGGGTTAACTCTTTAGGTAGATTAATGAAGAGAGGCTTCTCTTCTGCAGCTAATACTTAAAAAGGGATCTATCCACTAAGTAAAGATGTAGAGTAGGAGCCAGATGTAGTAGCACATTCCTGTAATCTCAGGGGGTAGTGATAAGAGGATCTCTGAGGCTGGCCCTGGGCAAACAATATAAGACCCTGTCTGAAAAATCTACAAAAGAACCAGAATGTGGTTCAAGTCATAAAGCATCTGTATAATAAGCACAAGCTCTGAGTTCAAACTCCAGTGCTGGAAATAGATGTGAGATCCAGAGGAAGAACCATTGGAGGGTTGCACATTTGCAGAGATACTCAGCTGTCATGTGACTTAGATATAAGTACTCGGGTACTATGCCTTCCTTTTGCAAGCATCACCTGAGACATCCCTTCCTGAGGAAGGTTTGCCCCAGCTCCTAGAGGGGGTCACAGGCTCCACTTCTGTGGTTCTGTGGCTAACAAGGCTGCTTCTTGCCCAGCAGGGTCTGTCACACCCTTCTGGGTGTGACTATCACAGCACGTGATGGTGTTTGTCAGCATGGTGGGTGCTTCTAGGTGTCACTTTCTCTAGAGGAAGGTGCTGGGCTGGAAGGGTATGGAAGTCTGCAGACACTTGTGGAGTATAAGCTCCGAGGCACCTCTGTCTGGGTGCAGGACTTCTTATAGAGGGAGATGCCCATGGGTTTATTCCTTTTTAAAAAATTCAACATTTGATTTTAAGTGTGTGTGAGTGCACGCACGCGCGCGCACGTGTGTGTGTGTGTGTGTGTGTGTGTGTGTGTGTGTGTGCGCACGTACAGGTGCTGGTACTTGAGCTTTAACCTAGAGCCTGGATATTATCCCTTAGCTCTTTTTTTTTTTTTTTTTTTTTTTTTTTGTGGGTTATGGGGCTTGAACTCAGCCTGGGCACTGTTCCTGAGCTCTTTAGCTCAAGGTTGCCACCCTATCCTTGAGCCAAGCCCCCACTTCCTGTTTTCTAGAGGTTAATTGGAGATAAGAGTCTTGGGTCCTTTTGTGCCTGGGCTGGCTTTAAACCTTGATCCTCAGATCTTAGCCTCCTAAGTAGCTAGGATTACAGGCGTGAGCCACCAAGCCCAGCTCCCTTAGCTTTTTCACGCAAGGATAGAGCTTTACCACGTGATTCATACCTCTGCTTCTGGCTTTGTTATTGTTGTTGTTGGTGGTGGTGGTGGTTAATTGAGATAAGACTCCCATGGACTTCTCTGAACAGGATGGCTTCAAACCTCGATTCTCAGATGTCAGCCTTCTGACTAGCTAGGACTATAGTCATGAGCCACTTTGCTTCTGGTCCAATCTTTGTTAGTTTATTTATTTCCTTACATAATTAAGGACTCTACTAGTAAGGGGCCCTCTGAAGTCTGGAGCTCAGGGGTTGTCGTAAGCTCAGTGGTAACCTGACACATAGTAGGAGGACCTGAAGGAGAGATGGGATTTGTTTCTGTTGATTCATGGAGTTAAGTTGGGACACAAAGTTTGGTTGCACAGTCAGAATCAGTTTTATTCAGCTAAATGATGCATGCACAGGAGAGACAACTTTTCAGGCCTGGGAAAATTTGGGAGGCAAGGCCTCCCTGTGATGACAAGACATTGCCACCAGCAGAGACCCTGGGCTGGGAACCTGGAGTGAGCTCTATCCTGACTTTCTAAAGGCTGAAGTACTCTGTTCTCCAAAGCAAAAGAAAGGCCCAGGGCTAATTCTAGAGAACACATTTGGGTTCAGGCTAAGGAACTCACCTTGACCTCTGATGCTGGGCAGTGGCCTGCTGTACAGAGCAGATGGCTTCTGCTCTACCTGAGCCAGCCCAGGTTCTGTTGCCATCGAGGCTGCCCTGAGAGGAAGTGTCAGTCACTGATCAGGGCCTGACTTTCTAGCCTATACAGTATCTTACTAGCAGGCTGAGGCTGATGTTGACTTAGCACCATCAGTAGCCCTGGTGATCAGAGGTAAATGGGGCCAGCCCTCTTCATCTTGTACCTGGAGGTAGGCTGTTAGGAAAGCAGGCCTTGAACCAAATTCTGCCAGATTTGCTCTATCAGCAAGTGAGACACCAGTTCTTTTAGGTGTGGGGATAAAAGGAAGTGATCCTCCAATCACTGTGTGACAGGTTTCTTCAAAGACAGACCAACCAAATGACAACATGCCATCACGGGAAAAGCGGTGACTGAATGAGCTCTTATTCACAGGATGTATTTGCTGTGATGGTGAAATAACATCGAAAAAACACCCAAAGCAAGTGGTAAACAAACACATGAATAGGACTGGTGATCCAATTTTATCATTTGCCTAATAAGCACAAGTTTCTGGAGTCAATCTTTAGTGACATAAACTCTATACATAAACCACAAAATCAAAACCAAAATGAAATACTTTCCTCATCAGCACTATGGTAACTACTTGTCAAAAACCAAAACCCCACCCCAAACCCAGAAAAACAAGAAAGGTTGAGTATTGTTACAGGTATAGAGAAATTGGAATTCCTATGTTACTCTTGGTACAAATGTAAAATGGTTTTGCCACTATATAAAACAATACAGTGGTCCTTGAGAATAGGCCAAGATGCAGTGGCTCATGCCTATAATTCCAGCTACTTCAGAGGTGGAGATCAGGGAGCTCAAGATTTGAGGCCATGTTGGGTAAAATGTTCATGAAACCCAAACTCAACCAACAAATGGGTTTGGTGTGAGCCTCTGTCATTCCAGTCATTCAGGAAACATAAAACAGGAGGATCATGGTCCAGGACAGCCAGAGCATACACTTGAAATCCTGACTCAAAATAACTAAAGCCAAAAGGTCTGTGATCCAGGTGATAGAGCACCTGCTTATCAAGCAAGAGACCCTGAGTTCATCCACTAATACCACCTAAATGAACAAATAATCATACCATCCAGCAACTCTTCTAAAAATTGAATGCAGTCTTAGATACCTTTATGTTCAGAGAAGCATCATTTAGCCTAGTCAAAAGGTAGAAGCAGTGGATGCGTGAATAAAAGAGATGTAGCGAATACATACAGTGGAACAATATTTAGCCTTTGGAAAAAAAGAAGGAAATCAGCTGGACGCTAGTGCCTCACACCTGTAATTCTAGCTATTTAGGAAGCTGAGATCTGAGGATCGTGGTTAGACAGTCCCTACAGGAAAGTCCATGAGACTCTTATCTCCAATTAGAGAAAAGCTGGAAAGAGAGCTCTAGCCTAGCAAAAGAAGCTCCAAGACAGTGCCTAGGCACAGAGTTCAAGCTCCAAAAATGACAAGCAAATAAATAGGAAAAAAAGAAAATAAAGAAAAAGAAGGAAACTGGAATCATTTTAAGGATGTTAAGCTAAGTGAAAAGTATCATAACAAAAGAACAACTTTTATGTGATTCCACTTGTAGGAGGGGCCTGGAGTGGTCAGATTCACACGAACAAAAAGCAGAAGGTTGCTTGCCAGCAGCTGGTGGAAGTGTAGGATGGAGGGTTGTTTGAGAACAACCTACAGTGCCTCTTGTTATATATGGAGTCCTGGGAATATTAGTGATGACAGCGATTGCCCTTAGCTTTCCATCAGTGTTGTTTACAAATGAGCTGTGGTACTTTAAGATATTAAACCTTATATTTTATGTGCTTTACCACATTTTCAAAGACAAGCTAGGCCTAGCACTGGTAGATCATGCCTGTAATCCTAGCTATTCAGGCTGCGATCTGTGAATCCTGGTTTATAGCCAGACCAGGCAGGAAAATCTGTAAGATTCTTATTATTAGAAAGCCAAAGGTAAAGGTATGACTCAAATAGTAGGGTACTAGCTATAAGAGTAAAAACCTGGCACTGAGATCAAGTCCCAGTACTAACACACACACACACACAGAGTAAACCTTATGTTTTGTGTGATTTGCAACAATTGAAAAGGCAGACTAAGCACAGAATAGACTACCTCTTAGGAGTATTGTGCCCACCCTCTAGAGTTAAGGGGCTAAATGACCCAAATGCCCCAGGGCCTCCCTCAGGGGCTTGCAATTGAAGAGAAGCTTTCTGGTACCCAGAGTCTTAATGAAGTGGAGAGCGCTGTCATCCAGTGCCGGCCACACAGAGAGGTTTATTGTTGAGGTTAGGTTTGGGGTTGTTTTTAAAAGCAAGGAGGATTTTGGGTGCAGTTGCCAACTTCAAAGCAGATACTTCTTGCCACCCACAGTCCCCGGCAGTGTTTGAGAGTAGCCTGCAGGCAGTTAGGGCAAAGGCAGGGCCTGTTGGGTGGGGCTCCATTTGGGAGTCTCTGCCACACACTGCTGCTTGTTTGCTCCCAGCTGCTGGGATCTCCTAATGCTTTACAAAACAGTCTGAAATGCCAGTTTCCCTCCTGGTGGTGGGCAGCCCAGTGGGCGAGCTCACAGCCATTCTCTGTCCAGTGTTTGCTATATAGTATCTCATTAAACACTTATACAGCCTCCCTGGTGAATCTCATCTAGTCTGCAGATGGGAAAGTTGAAGTTGAAGGAGCTTGAGTGACTTGCTGAAATTAGTGAGTAGGAGATTTGAACTTAGGGCTTGTCCAAAGCTGCTAAACTTTTCACATGGGAAAGGAGTGAATAAATGGATGAGTGAATAAATGAATGCATGCACATGATGAAGACTATTATTCCCAAGTGCTGTCACCTTCCAGAGAACTTCCCAAGAATTTGGCAGGCATTTATTGACTATTTGCTCTTTAGGCACCAGAAAGCTAGACTTTTTTTTTTTTTTAAATCAGGCCACAGTTGCCCTGATCCTTTGGGGGGTATTGCAGCCACCTGGGGAGATAAGAAAAGTTCTCACTCTGAACAGCTAAAGTTCACAGGCCTAGAAATTGTCTCCAACCCACCCCTGTGCCACCTTTCCAGCCAGCCCACACTCTAGCCACTGCATCGTAGGCCCAGAAGATTCTGTCTAGAACCCAGGGTCCCTGCCCCAGGGACTTGTACCTACGATCCAGCTGGGGAGGTTATCTAAATATTTACACCCCCTTGTGCTGAGGTGGTAACAACCGTTAAATGCTGAAAGGGGCCTGGTGGGAACCAGTCTTCCAGTTTCTGGACAGAGAAAGCAGACTCTCCAGCAAGCAGACTGCCTGTTTCCACTCCCTCCAGGCTGCCATTTACATAACAGGTAAAACTGCAGCCTAGTTTCTGATTGCGGAATTGAAGGTGAAAGGTTAAAGACTTGCTGCAGATTTACACTTCAAAATGCTTGAGTTAGCTAATTTTGGATGTTCTGAACTAATTAACTCCTGTAATTCTTGAAGTGGAAATCTATGAGCAGGTTTTGGCATATATATGTATGTGTGTGTGTGTGTGTGTTCATGTATGTATAGATATATATGTGAATACACAGATATGTATTTTTAAAATTTTTGTGCCAATTCTGGGGCTTGAACCCAGGGCCTGGGGCTGACCTTGAGTTCTTTTGTTCAAGGCTATCAGTCTACCACTGATCTCCATTTCTGACTTTTTTTTTTATAGTTAACTGGAAATAAAAGTCTCATGAGCTGGTTTACATATACAATCCTCAGATCTCAGTCTCCTGAGTAGCTACGATTACAGGTGTGAGCCATCCATATCCAGCTTTATATCATTAAAAAAAAATAGTCAAGCAATTCCTTTTAAGAGGAACACAGTCCATAGCCTTGAGCTGAAATGCTCAGGGACAATGCCCAGGCCTGGACCAGAGTTCAAGTCCCATCACTGGCAAAAAAAAAAAAAAAAAAAAAAAAGAGGAACAAGGCTCAAAGAAAGAATTTAGCTGATGGAGATCATCTATTCCAGACACACAGCACATCGGCTTGAGGACAGAGCTTTGGCTTTGCCGCTTAACACCGTCTACCCCTGACCAGACTCCCTGGCCCATAGTAAATCATGAAAAAAGTATTGGTTGAACAAGTAAATTCACTCCAAGCAATTCTTTAAAGCACCTATAATGTGCCAGTAACTACTAAGGCAAAATAATGTGCACCTATAATGTGCCAATAAGTACGAGGCAAGACGTCCACTTCACTGGGCTCCATGGCATCTAGCAAAATGATGTTTAACCCCACGGGCAAATGCAGCTACGTTTGGACCCTGGTTCTCCTAACCTGGAAGTGGTGGAATCAGGATGTGGACTTAAGTCTTCTCATGCCATCGTGTACTTAACTTTACAGTGTGCTCATTGCCCTGTGCATTATTCACCTTGCACATTTGGGTCGGCCTGTGAGGAGGGGTGAGCATTGTACCTTTTCCTTCTTGGTACAACTCAGTGGTGTGTATTTGTCTTCCACATAGGAAGTATCACAGAACTCTAGGGCTGGATGGAAATGAGGGAGGTTATTCTCTTGCTGTGGAAGGCTTGAGTGAAAAATGGGAGAAGCCCATTGCAGGAACTACAAGGAACCCTTGGCTAAGACACACAGTCTGCCCTCGCCCTTGCCTTCCTGCCCGCCTGCAGTCCTTGCAGGCCCTGCTAATTAGATCCTCTTTCATCTACTGAGCTCTAAGAGCTTTCCCCCACATTAGCTTGTTAATCTTCACCCCCTCCTTCTGATGAAGATGACAAGCATAATTAGTCCTCTTCAGGAGACAACAAAAAGCTGAAGGAAAAACACTGGCTAGCTTATTCCTCCTTTCTCTTGGCTTCATTCTCTTGCTGAAAGTATTTTCATTTTTGCCTTGAGCCTGTTTCTATCCTGTTTTAGAGTATCATAGCTCAAAAATAAAGTATGGTTGGTTTGAATCTCGATTCACCAATTCAGGTGGGCAAAAATTGCTATGTATGCTCTCTGTAGCTTTAAGTTCAATCAGATTTCACAAGGAACCTCTCTTTCCCTTTGGATGAATAGTACAGTTAGTGTCAGCTTTGATTGACACTGAATAACCCCTGCCGTCCAGAGAAACCTCCCAGCAGCCCTTGCAGTTGGAAATTCACACCATCAGTTGCTGAAATACCCATAATCCAGGCTTTGGGATCCAGTGGTTCACTGAATAAAGATTTAGACCATCAGCTTAACAAGGTGTCTGACAGCCGTTCTGTGATGCCCCCAAGGAACTGGTCAGTGGCACCCTCAGACCTTTATCACCTCTTGTCTCTCACAATCTGCCTCTCTCCTTCCAGGACCTACTGACAATCTTCTTAATGCCTAGTTTCTCCTCTATTAGCGAGGAAGAAAAATGGTCTAGGGAGTCAACAGATGCCCTGAGGCAGGGGAAGGAGATAGGCCAGGCTTCTTTTAGAGATGTATCAATGTGGGGAGAAGACAAACCTCAGATCACTCACTTATTTTTTTTATCTTCTGCAGCAGAGGAAACAGAATACAGTTAACACCCCTCAGGCAAGAGGAATCAAGGTGTGTGAATGTGCTTGAGCTGGCACAGTGAAGGCCCACAGACACAGTGTCTGGTAAACAAGACATCTTCTCACCATTATGGGTAGGGAATCTTAAGATTAGGGCCCACTTTTGTTTCTTTCAATGCCTCTATCTTTAACTTCCTCTCACTATTTTCACCTGGCCTGGGCGGTGTGTTGCATATACCTGGAAGCTCCTCCTCGTCCTGTGACATACCAGGCATAGTGGATTAGCGCCCACTCCCAAAGCTGATGCACTTAATCACCTCTTTCAAGATCTTACCTCCAGATTCATTACATTCAAGCTGCTGGGCTGGGAAATTCAACATTTGAAGGGGGATGCGGTACAACTCAGCCAGCAACACAGGGTTCGATTACTATGTTAAAACAAAGCCAGCTCATCCACTACCTCCCCCAAATGGCAACCTCCTTCTTTTCAGAAGTTTGGATCTCAATGTCTACCTCAACATTTCTTAGCTAGGTTACTACAAAAGTCAGTCATGGCCTCTTTTTTTTTTTTTGGTCTTTTCTTTTTTGGCGCTGGGGATTGAACTCAGGATATTGCACATGCTAGGCAAGTGCTTTGCCACTGAGCTGCATCCTAGCCCTGTCATGGCCTCTTGAGGAGGCCTTCATAGGTTCTCTTGGTGTAGACCAGGAGACTGCAAGATGGAGGAAGGCAGGGAGACTCGGGGTGGGGGCAGGCTGTGTGAATCAGTCACAGATTGCCTACTGTTCCCACCACTTGAGCAGTTCAGATGGAGCTCCCTTACACACAGCCTTGCCGGTACTGGGGCTGCATGAAGAACATTTCAGAACAGCTCTGCCTTCATGGATCACCTTCTGACCCATGAATACAGGGATGCTAATCTGTTCATGGAAGAAAATAAACCTGTGTAAGTGAGACTGAGGGTGGGGAAGTAAGTTCCATTTTGAGAGATGGTTAGTAGGAGTGTGCTGGTAAATGCAGTATTTATTTATTTTTTGCCAGTCCTGGGGCTTGAACTCAGGGCCTGGGCATTATCTTTGGGCTTTCTCAGGGCTAGAGCTCCACCACATAAGCCACAGCATCACTTCTAGCTTTTTTCTAGGAATTGAACCTGGGTCTTCGTGCATGCTAGGCAAGCACTCTATGACTAGGCCAAACCCCCAGCTGGTAAATGTTTAATGAGGGCTTTCTAGAGAAAGAAAGCTGGAGCTATGGCCCAATTCAGTGGTGATGCCATGAAGACAGAAGTACATGGTAGAAATGGATTAGGCAGATACAAAGAGTTCTACTGACCGTGAGTGTAGATGATAGTGAAATGGAGAAAAGGATGAATTTTTAGTGTTTTTTTGTCTTAGTTTTCAATATCTTTTTAATAATTCCATATAATATGTAATAATATTACATGCCCAATATTATTTGCTAATAATATCAATAATAACCTCTTTAAATTAATTATCTGATTATCTAGGATTTGAACTCAGGGCCTCATACTTGTTAGTCAGGCTCCCTACCACTTGAGCCACACCCCCTACGCTTTTCTTATTTTAGTTATTTTTCAGATAGGCAGAGTCTTTTATATATGCTTGGAGCTAGCCTCGGCTTGTGATCCTCCTAGCTGGGATCAAAAGCCTTCATGATTCCAAGCTAATTGAGATGGTATCTCATTCCTTTTTTTTTTGCCAGTCCTGGGCTTAGGCTCAGGGACTAAGCCCTGTCCTTGGGCTTTCTCAAGGCTAGAGCTTACCACTTTAGCCACAGCACCACTTCTGGCTTTTTTCTATGTATGTGGTACTGAGGAATCGAACCCAGGACTTTGTGCATGCTAGGCAAGCGCTCTACCACTAGGCCAAACTTCCAGCACCTCTCATTCACTATTTAATTTAGGCTGACTTTGAATCCAGAGTCTTCTGATCTCCACTTCCCACGAAGTTGGGACCATTGGTGTGAGTCAATGAGCTGGGTCCCAATATACTTTAATGATAAGTTTATATTTATTTAATTTTTATTACTGGCTGTGTTTACTCACTGTCTTGCAAATTTCCTGAAAATTTAACAATTGGCTCTCAAGAGCTGAGAGTCATTGGTAGTTGAGCAAGACCCTGTTGAGAAAATGAATTTGAACAGGAAGAAACCGAACGGGATGGGAAACTGAGGTGAGGGAACAGCTGAGAATAGCAATCTGCTTTCTTGGAAAAATAGCAGCCAGGCCTAGAATGTTCACACAACCTCCCCTGGCATATGCTCTTCCCAGAGTCTGGACTATCTTGGTCCTGTCACCTACTGACAGGCTGCAAAGCTAATCTCCAGATGACGTTTTGAGGTAGAATTCCTAATCTTCCAGGCCTCCTTAAGCCCTTTTTGGAGAAAGGGAAGGCTTTCAATGGACGCAATAGGAATCCACCAATGACCACAAGGAAGCAATGTTTTGTTTGTTTTAACCCTGTTGGTAGCCATTCTGCCACTCTGTCCTTTTTTGTTGTTCCTCAACATCCTGTGGACCCCTTTTCAGATGTGTGATGGCTGGCTGTTCAGAATGCTTAGTTACTGAGTGGGTCAACACTGATTACTTCCACAATAGTAACTCTTTTGCTACATATACCTTTGGTTTATTTATTTATTTCCATCATGGAGCTTGAATTTCATGCCTGGGCACTGTCCTAGCTTTTGCTCAAGGCTAGAGCTCTACCATTTTGAGTCACAGCTCCACTTCCAGTGTTCTGGTGGTTAACTGGAGTTTCATGGACTTGACTGCCTAGGCTGGTTTTGAACTATGATCATCAGATCTCAGCCTCCTGAGTAGCTAGGATTACAGACTTGAGCCACCAGCACCTGGCTTACATATGCCTCTGTGTGTGTGTGTGTGTGTGTGTGTGTGTGTGTGTGTGTGTGTATGTGTGTGTGTGTGTGTGTGTGTATGTGTGTGTGTGTGTGTGTGTGTGTATGTGTCCTGGTCCTGGGGCTTAAACTCAGGGTCTGGGCTCTGTCCCTGAGCTTGTGTGCTCAAGGCTAGCTCTCTACCACTTGAGCCACAATGCCACTTCTGACACTATTCGGTACTGGAGATGGTTTAAGACCATAGTCTTAAGCCCTTACCTAAGAGTATAGGTATGACTCACATCTATACTCCTAGCTATTTAGGAGGCTAAATCTGAGAATCAAAGTCAAATTCAAAGCCAGCTCAGGCAGGAAAGTCTTTAAGACTGTTGTCTCCAATAAACTACTCAAAAGTCAGAAGTGGTATTGTAGTTCAAGTGGTAGAATGCTAGCCTTGAGAAAAAAAAAAATCTAAGGTACAGCACACAGGCCCTGAGATCAAGCCCTAGTATTAGTATAGGAAAAACAAAAAAGAAAGGACCAGATGGGTGACAGTGAGCCACCTTCTGTTGGGTGAAGTCTAAAGTGATGTCCCTTCTTTTGTAGCAAAGTCCTCAGCATGACAACCCCTCCCTGAAGGTGTTACAAAGGGAGCCTGGTCGTGCTACTGGCAGCCAAAGCTAACTAACAAGAGCCACTGCCTGTCAGGTGCAGGCTACTTAACTCTCCCAGTAACCCAGTGGGTGGACTTCCTTATCCCACTATTTTACCTAGGAGAAAACTAAGCCAAGGTGACCCAGCAGTGAGCGACAAAGCTTTCACTTTACTGCACCGAGTGAGTAAGAACTGGTTCCTGGTAGTAGGGAGGCCAGGCCTGTAGAATATTAACCAGAGTGGCACCAGGCAACTGTGCAAATGCTCATTAGAACTGCAGCCATGCTTGTGAGCACACAGGAGAAAGGAGATGGTCCCTCTGAGCTAGGTGGCTGGGGAGCACGGGGGCCTGAACTTTGACTTCTAGGTAGAAAAGGTGTTGGGGATCTGGCCTTCTGTGGAGAGCACAGGTGCTGGTGGAGAGAGCCTCCCCCCTTACCTACCCCCACATCTGGCTCTGCATGCTCCCAAGGGTCCTGGGCCACTGCCCAGGTATTCACTGAAACAAGTTGAGATGTGTGTGTGTGTGTGTGTGTGTGTGTGTGTGTGTGTGTGTGTGTGTGTGTGTGTGTCTTTTTTCCTGGTATTTCCCCTTGTGGCCACAGACTGGACTGGACCCAGGCCTCTGGGGAGGGAGGTGTCAGGGAAGGAGGTACACAGAGCTCACAGCTGCCTTCTCACTTTGCTTTCCAAAACCCTGAGTTCACATGGAGGGAGAGGATGGAGGAGGGGACCCAAAAGGACTGAGAAAAGTCAGTAGGGGGAAAAGATTTTCTCAGCCCAGCTGCCCATAGGGAAGTGGAGAGTTAAGAATAGCAGGGGAAGCAGTTGTGGTAGAGAACGGGGTCCTTGGGGGCTGCATCCAACCAGAAAGCTTTGGGGAACCAAGGACAGGGTACCACGCAGGAAGCAGGAAACCACAGTGGGGAGTGACTCAGACCCTGAGAGCCACTCTCTTCTTTTGCCCGGTACAGAGTAAGACAGGCACCCTGTGTGTCCTGGTGGGACATGGAGGAGGCTGAGCGCCTTGTGGGACCTCAGAGGAACTAGAACAGGAATGAAGCTTTTGGGGACTGTTGTCTTGGGGCCCGCGGGAATCCTGGGGGTCTCCATCAGAAGCCTGGACAGATCCATGAAATAAGCACAAGTTTCCATGCCATGGCTCTGAGTCCTGTGCAGTCACGATTCACTGAAACCACAATCCTAGCAAAAGGGCAAAGGAAACCCCAATTGACAGCCTTTAGTTTCTGTCACCCTGCGGGTATAGTTGCTCAAAGTAAAAATTAACTCCGGTTATAGAGTCATAAACTGCAGAAAATATTTAATGAGCCTCAAAAATTCGAGGCACCAGGCTAAGCAGCAGGGGTGGGGGGGAGGAGAGAAGAAATAGGCGAAATGGAAACTTGTCTACGGCCTCTCCGCCTTATTCCTCTGAGACAGGTGATGGAGGGCTTGGCTTTGTGGGTGCTCTGTGCACCACGCACTTACTTTGAAGTAAGCCTTGCATCAAGAGATTTCTTTGAGATCAAGTGTAGAGGCACACCTCGTAATCCCACAGTTTGGAGGCTTGAACAGGGTGATTATGAGTTCAAAGCCTCTGTGGGCTACGGAACAAGACTTCATCTAAAAAAGATTCATTGTCCCATTTGAGACAGGTTACTGGAGTTGAAACCTGAAGCAGTTTTTGGAAGACCACGCACCCAGTGATTTTCCTCAGACCACACAGCCGTTGAGTAGAGGCAGAGTTGGAATTCAAACCCCCAAGGCTATTGTTAGGGAATGAATCCTGCTGCCCACCCCCACCCCCCACTGACCCTGGAATGTGTAAATGCGACCATATTTGGAGAAAGGATCCTCACAACTGATAAAGTGAAGATGAAGTCATCAAGGTGGCTCGGGATGCAGTAGCTCTGCAACTTTGGATGTAAAGACACACAGTAGACCCTAGAGGATAGTATGTGAAGATGGAGCCAAGATTGGATGATGTTTCTGCAGGCCAGTGATGGCCAACAAGCCACCAGAGGCCAGGCGAGTGGTCTGGGACATATTCTCTCCCCCAGCCCTCAGAAGGATCAATCCTGCCAACACTTTGCTCTCAGACTCCCAGCCTCTGGAACTGGGGGACAATACATTTCTGATGTTTGAACCACCCAATTTGTGATACTTTGTTATAGCCCCCTAGGACACTCACACAGTGGCTGACTCAAGAGGCTGTGACTTAAGCCACCGAGCTGAACAGCCCTTTTGTTAAAGTCAGTGCTGCTGGATTCCACAGAATAGAATCTATCTCCCTTCTGTCTCTGCTCTGTTAACCCTTATTTCATCCCATCTCATTTTGCATGATTTTCTCTGCATCCTCCACTGAAGTCAACTTAACTCTTTTTGTCAAAGACCTGAGTACTCAGTGACTCTCCCTGGCACATGGAGAATTTCAGCACCATGTACTTGGACTTCCAGAGTATGTGGCTCCTGTTGTTCTTCACCTACTGTTTACCAGGTGCCACCTGGAAATCGCCACAGTTCTTCAGCTGAGATTTGCCATCTTCCTCCCCCCAAACACAGCAGCAATAAAATAGAATAGATTTCTCCCTGGGAATCCTGGCTGGAAATTGAGCTGGCTGCCTCCTGTGATATCTAGAATGCGTAGGGGTGTAGGGAAGGGGGAGGATTGGGGGAGGACAGAAAGAGCAGGTGCTTCAGAGCATGCCCAACTTCACAAGAGAGCGGAACTGTAGACCTCAGCCTGGAGTTCCTTTCGTTCTCCAATTCACTTTCCCATGAGAGGAAAGAAAAAAACCTCCAAATAACTCTCCACTTGGCATACAGCTATCTTATTAACAGGCTCTTCAGTCTGGGTAAGAAAACATCCTACTTCCTTCCACTGTGCTTCCTGTGTTTTGGGAAGACTTGATCATCCCCTCGGAGCGGACTTAGCAGGGAGCAAGGGCCAGGTAAGTGTTTTATTTTGGCATCCATGAGGGATTGGTTGGAGCCTTCCATCTGTATGCTGTAAAAGTATACAAACAGAATGAAGGGCTCCAGCGCCGGCTGTGGATTCTCCCCAGCTGGAGAAGCAGAGGGAGCAGCTGCTCCAGGCTGGAGTGCTGGTCAACCCCTGAGAGCACGCCGGCCTTGAGGACCACAGAGGCCAGAGGAGCTCCTGGACTGTCCCTTTTCCAGGACAGACCTGGAAACTGCTGCTGAGAACTCTTTTCTTCCTGGAGGAAAAGAATAAAATTTGTGTGTGTTGTGTTGTGTTGTGTGTGTGTGTGTGTGTGTGTGTGTGTGTGTGTAAACAAAAGCAAAAACAAAACACCTCTACCTAAAGAAGAATCCACAACTTGTCCTGGTGGGAAGACTGGTGGCAGCCATTTTTCTTGATTGCTTTATAAGTTTTGTGTCTTGTAGGTGACACGCTGTACAGAT
Organism: Megascapheus bottae; assembly: GCF_031878675.1. Classification (NCBI taxonomy): domain Eukaryota; kingdom Metazoa; phylum Chordata; class Mammalia; order Rodentia; family Geomyidae; genus Megascapheus; species Megascapheus bottae. Next base: position 39,122,280 of record NC_143514.1, on the reverse strand, counting down.
CAGACAATGAGACTCTGCATAGGGGCTTTCATGAGACATGAATTGAGATCTCTTTATGTATGGGTAATGGTTTGATAGGTGGTCCTGCCAGACTTGTAGTAACTTCCTTGGAAGGGCCCACCTAAACCTCTGTAACCCAGTCGATGGGAAAGGAGAACTAAAAGTGCTTGCCTAAGTTTCTATTCCTATTGGATTAGCCAAAAATTAATAGCTTGACCACATCTAGTTGCAAAGGATATTGGGAAATGTAGTCTCCAGTGCTATGTGCCTCACTAAATATAGAAAATTCTGTTTTTTTTATTTTTGGGGGGGGGGGCTTGAACTCGGCCTGGACACTGTTCCTGAGCTCTTCAGCCCAAGGCTATCACCCTAGCCTTGAGTCAAGCCCCACTTTCCATTTTCTAGAGGTTAATTGGACATAAGAGTCTCGGGTCCTTTTGTGCCTGGGCTGGCTTTGAATCCTGATCCTCAGATCTGAGCCTCCTGAGTAGCTAGGATTATAGGCATGAACCACTGCGGCCGCCCAGCTAGAAGATTCTGTTTTTGAAAAATGGGTATTAATGTGCTTGTCTCAGAGATCCTTTCTTTTACCTAATGACTTACTCAGAAATTATATACTGAATGCTAGTTGAATATTCTGCACTGTGTCTACTCGATTACTTAAAATCCACCAGTATACATGCTCATGCACTATGTTTCGATCATGTTGTTCTTTAATAGGAGTTAAGATGCTTTAGATCTTGGGGGAAGGGAAGGCTCATTCTAAACAGATAGGCCCATTCATTTGTTGACTTTTTTTTTTTAAACTGTAGTAGTCAGCTTTGAACAGGTTCCAGGCTCCCATCTTTTTACATAATCCCTCCCTTGAAAATGGGCTGGACCTCCTGACTAATTTCAGTGAACAGGATACAGCAAAAGTGATAGGATGTCATTTCTGAGATAAGGTGATAAAAAGACTCTGATTGCATTGTATCTCTGTCCCTCTGTCTCTCTTTCTCTCCTTCACTCAGCTGCCATTCTGTGAGTAACACTGTTGGAGAAGCCCATAGTAAATAATGGATTCACACAACAACCAGCAGTACCTGCAGATTGCCCTGTGATGGAGATAGAAGCAAATCTGAGGGCCACAGCTGGCAACCACTGAATGAGCTGGAAAGAAGCCCCTCCTCCACTAACTCTTGAAATGACTATAGCCTGGTGGGAGTCCCCTGGACCACAATCACTGAAGTAAGCTACAGCTGATTGTACTCTCTACAGCTGTCGTGGTAGCTGCTGAATTCTGCTCTAATTTGTTACCCAGCAGCAGATGATTGATATAAGGACCTACTGTCTCAGACAGTATATGAAATGTGTGAAAGACATGTGTCCACAGGTCTGGAGAGAGGGGAGGACAGGCACATACTCACACTTGGTACTTGCAAGAGAGTTGTAAGCACATTGATGGAGATAAGCTGTGGATGCTGGAGAACACAGACATTGGGCAATTAATCTAGGAAGGAAAGTGAGCAGAAGCATCTTGGAGAGACCATTCTCCCAAGGTGAGCTGAGGGAAGGGGTCATTGTATGGAGTGGATGGCACGGGAGATGTCTGGGAGGGGAATTGTGTAGTGTGTGCTTGAGAACAGAGTTCAGGATCTTATGTGCAAAGCAAGAGGTGATGGAAGATGAGACTAGCAACAAATCTTGTGTTGGTAATATATTTTAAAATAATATTTTGAAATCCCACTTTGGGTGGGGGAAGGTACAAGCAAGAACAGTGAATGAAAGAACTGATGTGACATGTGAAAGGGTATCAATGTATGTGAATTAATGCACCTTCTATCTGGCAAATATCATGTAACCCTTTTACTAATTACAATAAAATAAAAAAGAAAGAAAGAACTGATGTGTTCTTAAGTGTCCAATACCTGAATTTAAAGAAGCCAAATTTCACTCACCTATGGAACACTGACAAGCATAATTTGTTTCATTGTTTTACTTCTAACATATGAGCTAGGAACAGTTGACAGGTTTCATGAAATAATTGTGGTTTCTACCAAGAAGCCTCTAGGGCGAAGTTGGCTGCATTCGGCAAGTGGGAAATTGGTCCTTCAGACTCAAGAATTTTTAATTCCATATTGAGGAGAGATTGACAAGAGTTCTTTCCTTCTCTCTCCCTCCCTCCCTCCCATTCCCTCCTCCTCTCTCTTTCCCTGTCTCCTTCCCTTCCTTCTTTCCTGGTTCTTCAGAATATGAAAGGTCCCCTAATATTCCTGGGTTCTAAGCACTATCTTTCACAAGGAGTACAAAGGAAACAAACTCAATCCTCTCTCTCCAACGAGGAGGATTCACCCTAAATATTTCTAACCTGGTTCTGAGAAAGCTCTGGAATATTACACCTCACAAGAGACTAATGACTCAGCAGGAAAGATCATTTGAACCAAGATCATTGCCAAATTGCGCTTATGGACTGTGTTGGCTCAGAATAGGAAGGAACAATAAATAAAACTATTAAAGTCACTTGTAGAAGAAAAAGTGTTTCATGACTATTTCAAAAATAAATTTCTATACATGAAATCTAGAGTTAGTCACATGGAATGATGCAAGGAACCTTTGCCCCTGGATTTCACCATTCCTTGAATCTTGGGTTCATGCCTGTTCTAAGGCTAGTTGGGGCAGAGGTTTGGAGTAGACAGAGAGAGAGACATAAAATAGCTCTTCTGGCCTGGGCTCTAAGAAAGCTGTATAGTTCACTTTCAACCCTTGGCAGATCCTGAAGCTGTTGTTCCCTTCTGGGTTTCCTCATATAAATGGCTTCTATTACTACCTGTGGGAGTGATTCTAAAATGCTGTCCACCAACAAGGTACCACACTGGCCAACCAGACTGGGTATAAGACTGAAGCAGCCTTCTCAAATCTCTCTACTGTGGCAGCTGTTATTCCATTTATTTATTTTATTGTATAGAGGGGTTACAGTTATATTTGCCAGGTAGTAGGTGCATTACTTCTCACACACTGATACCCTTTCACAGCTTTCTTTCAGGAGGGAAATCTAGAGGTTTGCAGAACAATTTCTGGGGGTTATCAAGAGAGATCTGAGATATCTAGAGGCAAGATTTTATAACAAAGATTTTCTTTGAAACTTGGGATTCTTGAGATATCTCCCCCCCCCTCCTCTCCTCTCCTCTCTTCTCCTCTCTTCTTCTCTCCTCTTCTCTCCTCTCCTCTCCTCTTCTCTCCTCTCTCCTTCCCCCCCTTCCTCTCCTCTCCTCTTGTGCTGGTACTGGGCTTGAAATTAGAAACTTGCATTCTTTCTTAGCTTTTTCACTTAAGGCTAGCTCTACACTTGAGCCTTCACTTCTGCCTTTTTTCTAGTTAATTAGAAATAAAGAGTCTCAGATTTTCTTGCCCAGATTGGATTGGAATAGCCATCCTCAGATCTCAGAATCCTGAGTAGCTAGGATTACAGGCATGAGCCACCCACACTTAGCATCTTAAGATCTCTGATTCATACAGGTGAGATCTCTGATTCATATAGGTGGAACTATGATTTAGAATCTGTTTCGCACACCATACCATGAGTGATTTGAGGATATGAGTATCAACTTCTTGTCTTCTTCTTTCTGCTACCTAACACATGTTAGGCCACACAGATACTTAGTAAATATTTATTGTACATAATTGAACTAGACCTGTTTATTTAGACATTTGGTATTTACTGAGGCTCCCCCGCTTACACTAGACATTGCATTAGGCAATCTGGGGGAAGGCAGACTTAAGAGTTGGCTTTTCCCTTTGATGGGTTTTTAGAAACTGTCTTATTCATCTTGATATCTTAGTGTCTGTTCAGTACTTGGAAGCAAGCAGACATGCAGACAGCTTTTGTTGATTAGCAGTACCCCTCACGTGTCTGGGCTAGAGGAGTTGCTTCAGACTGGTCACTCAACATTCTCACCCCCCCCACACACACACCACCCCCACTGCCTTCCCTGCCTCTGAATCCACCAGCCCAGCAAATGCAGTCCTGCAGAATTACTCTAAATGATCCAACTCACTATTATGGTTAGCCAGGAACAAAAGCTGCTGGGAAAATAATGCATCACTTTTCATCTGGCTGTTTCAAAAGGAACAGAAGTATTCAAATAAGGTCACAGTTGGCCCAATCAGATCATCTTTTCAAAGGAATTACAGGGTTGTGAGCCAAGGGCGACCACATACACCTTTGCAGTAATCAGAACCAGTGTTCTCCACACTGAAAGCAAAATTGGGTAAACAAGGTCATGTTGTGGACTTCCTTGACCCAGACTTTCAGGAAGGAGCTGACACACTGCCCAGACTAGCGCTCACCCACATCGCTCAGAGCCAAACAAAATCCTGTTTTCCCAGCTGCATGATGCCCTGGCTGCTGACACTTGTCAGAAAACAAGGGTAGGAGAAAAAGCTGCCTCCTCAGACCAGACAAAGGAAGAATCAATGCAACTGTCCTTTGTCTCTTATTTGTATGAAAAATGAAGACTTTTTCAGAGAAAGTTACAACTTTTTATTTACTGAAAAGGAAACGATTTTCTTTTTCTTTTTGTGCTTTTAGAGATTGGGCCATGTTATTACTTCGTGTGCAAATCACTTCAATGACTTCCGTTCTTACATCTTCACACTTCTTCAAGATCTTTTGAAACTTTTTAAAGATGACCTCTCTAGCAAGATCTGCCCCTTCTCCTCCCACACGAAGCTGCTCTCGGTCTTGCCAGGTAGTGCTTCTTTGCCTACGTGTCTTTGTCCATGCTATTTCCCAGCCTGCGGTACTCTTTCTTGCACTCCCTAGAGAAACTTCAGCTCATCTAGTATTCCCCCCCGCCTTTTTTTCTGACCCAGAGACTCACACATGCTAAGCACATGCTTTACCGCTGAGCTAGATCCACAGCCCTCCCAATGGCCCTTCAAGACAATTCAGAAAAGCTTTCCCATCGCCTTTCACCCCAGTAGCAAAATGTGCCTCTCTTTCTCTGTCTCTCCTAGCTCTGCATTTGCTTCCTGTTGCATACAGTTGCTGTTTTCAGCTTTCCAATAGTTCATTAATTGACTCAACAACATTCATTGTCTTTACATTTTGTACCAGTTGCAGTTAGTTACCCAAGACCCAGTCTAGTGAAGACACAGCCAAGTACATCCACTGTTCCAGGAAAACAAAAGATCAACCTTTTGATAAAAGTGAGTACAGGTGACTTAAGAGATTTGAAGAAATTCATATACCCTCATCTGATTGGTGAGAGAGGAAATAGGAGACTTCCAAAAGGAGGTAGGACCCCAATAGTCTAAAGAACAAGGAGTTTTCCTGTCCACCTCCTCTTTCTTGGCTCAGCACTGCCTGAGGAACGAGGTCAATCACAGATCATATCAAATTAGGTCATTTATTCTACACATTTGTTGAGCTCTTCGCAGTCAAACACTCTTACTCCTACGTGTAGTTTAAGATCTACAAAGTAGAAGGTGAGAGGAAAAGAAGTAGATGGTGGAAATAGTCATAAATTATTATTAATCAGTTAAAGATTTGCTCCAGGTTTTAGTGCAGACCATGAATTAGTTGCTTTTATTGACACTATGGCCAATCACAGAGAGAACAACTTAAAGGAAGAAAGATTTATGTTGGCTCACAGTTTCAGAGGGCTCCAATCCATGCATGTGTGGGGGCAAAAATTTATGGCAATGTAAGTGTATAGGGAAAGCGTTTCTTCCCCTCATGGTGGACAGGAAACGGAAAGCAACAGGAGCTTGACCTGTTATAACTCACAAAGGCACCCTCCCCTCCTTGCCCTGGGAACCCACTTCCTCCAGATAGTCCTTACCTCCCCAAATTCTACAACCTCCCAGATCACATCAGCTGGTGTAGACCACGTCTGCAACACATAAGCCTTTGGAGACTGTTGTGTATCCAAACCATAACAGACCAAAAAGGGAATGGATAGCGGGTCAGAGTTGAGGTGCTGTGTGTGGGTGTTCAGACAGTGCACTCCCCAAGCTGGTCAGTATGGGAGGAAGACAATTCCACAGGGAAGAGTAACTGGATACTACAGGGCTGACACTTACAAATGATGGAATGAATAGGAGCAGAGGTTTTGTTGCTGTTTCTGTTTTTGTTTTTTTGTTTTTTTTTGCCAGTCCTGGGCTTGAGCTCAGGGCCTGAGCACTGTCCTTGGACTTTCTCAAGGCTAGAGCTCTACCACTTGAGCCTCAGCACCACTTCCGACTTTTACTATGTATGTGGTACCAAGGAATCGAACCCGGGTCTTCATGCATGCTAGGCAAATACTCAACCACTAGGCCAAACTCCCAGCCCTGTTTTGTGTGTGTGTTTTTTTTTTTTTAATTATTTATTTATTGAACTCAGGGCCTGGGCACTGTCCTTGGGCTTCCTCAAGATTAGCACTCTACCATTTAAGCCATAGCATCAGTTCTAGCTTTTTCTTTTTCTGTGTATGTGGTACCAAGGAATTGAACCCAGGGCTTCATGCATGTTAGGCAAGCACTCAACTCCTCATCCACTTTTTCATAATTTTTGACTGATGATAGTGTTTGCACTAGTATCTCTTTTTAGAGCTGCTGGGCTCCAGCATGTGCATTTCATAAGAATAGAGCATACCGTGTACACAAAATACCAGGACATCTTCCCATCATCCTTTGGGAAGCTTATTTTCCTTACTCAGCTTTTTTGACAACATTCATTTTGCTTTATGTTATTTTTCACTCTGTCCTCATTTTTTTTTCTTCCACCCTCCTCCTTCTTCTTCCCCTCCCCCCATTTCTCTTATATTGGGTCTTCAGGAGTACCTCTTGTTAAAGCTATTTGATTTGGGACAGTGATTTCACCTTCTATAGGTTAGATTCACTATTATCAATAGATTAAATAACTAGATTTTAAACACCTGTTTTGTGATTAAGTAGGAGAAAAACAAGAGGCAATGCTACTTTGTGTGATCAACAAATGGTAATTGGTAAAAACACCATTTCTACAATATCATTTTCATTTACTTAATATTTTTATCTGTTCATGAAAACATATCTTCTGAAGATAGCCATCTCCAAATATTTGCCTGCATATGCCTCCAAAATATTTTAAAGCTATACACTCTTCATCCAGTTTAAGTAAACATCTTAAAAGTTTCTCTATAGTTTAAATAGTTGTAAAGTATGTAATTTATGACATATTGCAAATATTGCCCCTTAAAAAAAAAGCTCTTACATTGCTTTCTTTGATGTTTCCCAAAGAATCCTGCACTCTATAGCAACAGAATACCACTTTCCTCCTTCTTTCTTCAGCGCTGGTGTTGAACCCAGAGCTTCATACAATCCCAGACCTGAGCAAGCTCTTTTTTCATAAGCATATCATTATTTTTTTCTTCATTCTACTCCCACAACAGAATTTTATCCTAAAAGAATGTTTTGATGCTGGAAAACCTTTGTGTTGGTCATTCTATCATATTTCTCTTCCTCTAAAACAAAACAAAACAAAATTATGTGTGTGTGTGTATATATACATATATCTATATATGTATATATATATTAGTTGAAGGATGCAAGTGTGTTTTTTTCTGGATTTAGTTGTTACTAATATTGAATGGTCAAAACAACAGACAAATATAAATTTTGCTACACACTAGTTAAATATAAATATACATTTCAGTGACTGAGAAGCTAAATTGCTTTTCTTCAATTGTTTTCTTATTCACAGATCAATTATTTATTTATTATTTGTAAGAAGACCAGCATTGAAAAACTATCCATGTAAGTAAATAGTTGGGAATGGATTTAGTAGCACTGCCACTGAAGTCTAAACTATTTCAAAGATACAAGATAAACATCACAAGTTAGTATAAAATATTTTTAAGGAGCTGTGTGTCAGTGACTCACCAGTTATCCTCACTATTCAGGAAGTTGAGATCTAAAGACCATGGTTCAAAGCCCGCCTGGATACCAAAGTCAAGTCTTCAATTAATCACCAGAAAACTGGAAGTGGTGCTGTGGCTCAAATGGTAGCGTATTAGCCATGAGCTGAAAAGCTCAGGGACAGCGCCTAGGCCCAGAGTTCAAGCCCTATGAATATATATATATATATATGTTATATATGTAATCGGACATATATATATCATATGTACATCATCTGACAATTCAATTAAGATACTAAGAATTGGGAACCACATGGCTTTCAAAGAAATTCAGTTAAATTCTGATATTTGAAATGGTCTCTGTAGCATGGTACATTGCTACATTTGGAGTAGTGTACCCTGGGAAATTTCGACAGGTGTGCTTTTCTTTTGTCAGTTAAGAAAAAAGACATGGTGAAAAGATACAAGGGAGAAAGACCATAGGAGAAACTCAAGGACTCCTGATATACTCAGTTTTTTGGAAAGTAACTTACAGGGGTTGAGGACCTGAAGTTGGTTGGAAATTTTCTCCTATAACATGTCTCTTTTGGAAAGTCCTCACTTGGTATTCCACCTTAAGAACCACCATTACAAAGATCTCAGGGGGCGAGCGGGGCTGGAAAGGGGAAAATTGGGGGAAAACAAGGGAAGGGGTGACACTGTTCAAAAAGAAATGTACTCATTATATGACCTATAACCCCTGTAACCTTTCTGTACATCACCTTTACAATAAAAATAAATTTTAAAAAATCTCTGCGGTACCATGATTTTTCACTTGACAGTAAAGCTTTTCCTTTTCTCAGAACATGTATTAATATCTGAAGAAACCAATGTTCTTGGAACAATCCCTGAGAAATGTTGCTTTAGAGGTTACACTAACAAATCTTAATTGATCCTTCAATTAGATAATAAAATCCAAAGCTGAGTTGGCGGTTCTTGCAATTATGGGAGAACAGATATGATGATGATTGACAGTGATGGTGATGATGATGATGGTGGTGATGGTGGCAGAGTTGCTGCTGTTGCAAATGGGGATGATGATGGTGGTGATGCTGATGCTGATGATGAATTCTAGACACGAAAAGAAGTGGGAAGAGAGAGAAGTGGAGCATTACTTCTCAGAAACCCTGTCCTTTTATTTAGAGGAGTCAAGGACTTCTATTTATATCTCCCTGGCCAGCCACAGGAGAGCTGGAATTCTGAGCATTTCCTTTGGACATTTTTAGTCAAGAAAAGTAAAGATGGTGTTTGATACTAGACTTGAGGTGAGCCACTTGGTCACATTGGTCACATCCTCCATTCTGAGCATTTTGTGTGCATTGTAACTATTGCACCAATCCTATGAAATAGGGGTCTTGTCCCCAGCTTTTCAGACACGGAAACTAAAGCTTACTAAAGTAGCACTAACCTTATAACACACCATAACTGATCTATAAGGAAAATGGTTTTGGGTTTTTTTTTTATCCTAGGGCTTGAATTCATACCTGCTTGGCTTGTTTACTTAGGCTATAACTCTACCACCCAACCATTCCTTCTGCCTATTTTTTTTTTTTTGCTTGTTCATTGGAAATAGGGTCTGGTGGACTTTTTTTTTTTAACCAGTCCTGGGCCTTGAACTCAGGGCCTGAGTATTGTCCCTGAGCTTTCTCCAGTCCAATGCCTTAACCTCTCAGCCACTGTGACTTCCTATCCTTGGGTTTTCTCAAGGCTAGAACTCTACTACTTGAGCCACAACACCATTTCTGGCTTTTTCTATATATGTAGTACCCAGGAATTGAAGCAAGGTCTTTGTGAATGCTGGGCAAGCACTCTACCACTAGGCCAAACTCTCGGCCGTCTGATGGACTTTTAAGCCTGGGCTTGAATTACACTTTTCTATCTCTCAGCCTCCAGTTTGGAAGCAGTTTTCGTGATGCCAAGTGTGTGCCTTCCTTTGTTACCATTCTACAGACAACTGGCTTTTTGTTTCACATCCTATACCTCTACCTTCTTCAAGGAGTTTGATATGAACAGTTCTGCTGGGCAATGGGGCTCCAAAGTCTATGCTCAGGGCAGAGGAACAGGCTGGAAGAGAATACATAGGCAAGATAGACCGCCTTCCCTGCCCCACCGCTAGCTCTTACAATCTTGATAAGAACTGGCCATGAGAGGCAAAAGCAAAGATGCAGCAGCAGCTCTGGGATCCAGGCCTGGCTCTTGGGTCACCCTTGGCTCTGTGGGCCTCCGGCCTCCAGCCTGTGATGGAAGATAGTGAGGAGACTGCAGAATGACGATCTAGTAGGGAAAGGGCATAGTTATCATGCAGCACTTCCTTGAGTTCTGGAGGGAAAATCCTTAGCCCATCAGGAACTGTTCAGAACCTACTTCCTTCTCACCCCAAGGTGAGACACTCTGGGGCCCTTCCCTCTGCTCGTGCCATGGCCTTACACCCTCCCCGAGGGACTCTGCACTGTTGGAACCTGCTCAGTCATGGCTGATGAGAGCAAAGAAGCCTCAGAGACTCTGCCCATGGCAGAGGCTCCAAGCAATTCCAGAATTCACTCCTGCTACCATCTAGGTCCAAGCTTCCATGCTCCCCTGCTTTACATGACTGCAGTGTCCTCTGTCTTCTCCCTTTTGCCACTTCTACCCCTGTGGCCCATTCTCCAGGGTGATCATATTTCCATCAGAGCAAAAGCCAATGCTTAATAAATGTCTTGCATAGCTTCCTACAATCTACAAACTGGTTTTATTTTCCTTCCCTTCCCTTTCTTCCCACACCTCTTGAACCTTGCTTCTGCTTTTCTTTCTTTTTTCCTTCTTCTCTCCCTCCTTCCCTTTCATTCCTTCTTTCTTCTTCTCCTTCATTTACTTCTTTTTTCTCCCTTTCTCTTTCTTTTCCTTCCTTCTTCCCTCCCTCCCTCCCTTCTCCCTCTTTCCTTCCCTCCCTCCCTCTCCTCTCCTTCCTTCCTTCCTTCCTTCCTTCCTTCCTTCCTTCCCTTTCTTCCTTCTTTCCTTCCCTTCCTTCCTTCCTTCCTTCCCTTCCTTCCTTCCATCCCAGTCCTAGGGCCTGAATTCAGGGCTTGGGCACTGTTCCTGAACCTTTTTTCTCAAGGCTGGGACCCTACCACTTGAGCCACAACTCTATTTCTGTTGTTTTTTTTCCCCCAGTTCTGGACTTGAACTCAGAGCCCGAGCACTGTCCTTGGCACATTTTGCTCAAGGCTAGCACACTGCTGTTTGAGCCACAGCTCCACTTCTGGCTTTTTCTGTGTATGTGGTATGGAGGAATCAAACCCAGAGCTTTGTGCATGCTAGGCTAGCATTCTATCCCTAGGCCACACTCATGGCCCCATTTTTTTTTTTTTTTGCCAGTCTTGGGCTTGAGCTCAGGTCCTGAGCACTGTCCTTGGACTTTCTCAAGGCTAGAGCTCTACCACTTGAGCCTCAGCACCACTTCTGGCTTTTTTTCTATGTATGTGGTACCAAGGAATCGAACCCGGGTTTTCATGCATGCTAGGCAAGCACTTTAACCACTAGGCCAAACTCCCAGCCCCATCATGGCCCCATTTTTATCTTTTTGTTTAACTGGAGTCCTATGGATTTTGCTGCCTGGCCTGGCTTTGAACCAGCCAGGTTCTGAATCTTCAGAACTCAGGCTCCTGAGTTCTAGGATTACAGGCATGAGCCACGGGTGCCTAGCTTATTTCTTTTGCCTTTTTAAGTCATCTTCCTGCCTGAGAGCCATTGCATTGATTATTTCAAACAGTTCCCTGTTTAGGGCTTTCCTCAAAGGCCTCTCCCTCTCTCGGCTCTCTCTCTAACATTACCAGCCCTCTTCATCCTTCTCTGCTTCCCCCCATGGCATTAACCACCTTCTATCAGTGTGTGTAACTTAGGTACACCTATAGACTGGCTCCTGCCATATGGAATAGACAGTAACACTAAAGAGTCATGTGCTTCCTCAAGTTTCCTAGTTTTCTTCGTTGTTTAGTGAGATAATAAAAAAAAAAACCTAAGATCATGTGAAGCTCACTTCCAAGCTGCAGTACTGAGAAGTTTTATTGGAAGTTCTTTGGTGTGTCTGTCTGTTCTTCCTTCAGGTGGAAAACTGAAGTCATAGAACCTCAGGTCAAGATGGTGAAGCATCCTGAGCAGCTGAGTCACTGCATGGAGTACAGGTGCTCTGGAGAAATCCAATGATCTTTGTGTGAAAGAGCAATAAATAAAGCAATATTTTTTGTCAGTCATCGGGCTTGAACTCAAGGCTCGGGCACTGTCCCCAGGCTTTTATGCTCAAGGCTAGTGCTCTATTGAACCACAGAGGCACTTTTGGTTTTCTGGAGGTAAATTGAAGATAGGAGTCTTATGGACTTTCCTGCCTGGGCTGGCTTTGAACTGTGATCATCAGATTTTAGCCTCCTGAGTAGCTAGGATTACAGGCATGAACCACTGGTGCTTGACTAAAGCATTGTTCTTTGGAGTCACTTATATTTTGTAGCCATTTATTAATACAGCATAGCTTGGGTTCTCCTGACTAATATAACTATTAGAGTATAAAATCAAGGAAAGGAGGGTATCTCTTCTAACACATACTCATCTTAACGTAATCTGAGCACTTAGATCAGTGTCTGGTACAAAATAGTCCCTCAAAAATCTGTGTAACAAACAACACCAGTTAGCATCCTTGCCCAGGACTAGTTTCTGACTGGAGAATCAGTAATTCCCCAGGCCTGTGTTTAAAAGCTCTGGGGTATTAGTCTGTCAGCATCCTCAGCAACTTGAAAAAGCTTAAATAAGTAGCTGTTGTGCTCACTACTGATAGCAGCGATCAAATGCCAGCCCTCACAGGAGAAGGATGGTGGCTAGTTCTATTTCCTATTCTCCAATCTCAGCACACAACATTGTTCCAAGAAACCTAAAAAGGAATGAACAAGGTGGGGCATGCCTGTGATCCCAGCTCTGCAGGAGGCATAGGTGGGAAGATCATGGCCCAAGACTAGTTCTGGGCGAAAAAGAAGACTCTTGCTAATATAGTCTCACTTAAAGTCTCCAGAAGAATCACTGATGTAGAAAGGCCTTGAGGTGTGTGGCTCAAATGGCATTGCACCTGCTTGGCAAGTGTGAGGGCCTGAGTTCAAGATCAGGTGATCTCCCTTAGCTCCTGGCCGCGTGTGATCTGACATGTGGCCTGTCATTTGTCTCTCCACTTCACCACCCTTGTCCTGCTCAAGGGCAGTCTTCATCACTCTACAGATTGCTCTCTTCCTTCCGGTTTCCCATCTTGTGTGCATACATCAGGCCGATATTTACTGGTCTTCAAAACCACCGCTCTATTCAACTTCCTCTTGCTGATGACACCCAGGACTTCTGACTGCCAGCAGAGGGCTTTCTCATGGGGAGTGAGGTACTGGAGACTTTCATCTGCACACTTGCAGGTTATCCTTGCATCTCCTAGGCCAATGCTGAGCCTTCCATCCTTCTGCATGTTACCATTACTGTGAGTCTGAGGGGAAATGTGCATTCCATATGTGTTTTCTTTTCTGTTGCTACTAAAAATTGCATTTCTGATTTTTGACTAGCTATTCTTATAGCAAGATTTTTTGATTCTTTCCTGCCTCCCATGTAACTGAGGTAGAAAGCGGTGTGAACTGAAAGAACTGTGTCCATAGTAACAGTAGTCATAATGCTTTCAGGCCATGCCTGGCATGGTGGTGCCCATCTGTAATCTCAGATTATAGGGGCTGGGACAGGAAAATCATGTTTGTGGATAGCCTGGGCTACGTGGTAAGAGCCTATTTTTAAAAACCTACAAAACAAAAAAAAAAACAAGAAACAAGAAAATAAACACTGTTGTGCCCCAAACAGAAAGCCATAAAGATAGACAGAATGATTCTCCTTTCATTCATCCCTGTGATGGTCTGAGTATGTCACCCAAATCTATGTGTTGCAAACGTAATTCCTGGTGCAGCAGCAGTGCCAGGGAGTAGGCCTCCCTCATAAAGAGGTGACTGGGTCACCTTCCTCTCCCTATCCTTCAACCTGCCCCAGGGTGCTGTCCTCAGCTCTGCACAGTGTCCACAGCATAATTTCCTCATGGCTTCAACTACCCAGATACAGATGTTTCCCAGAACTTCATCTCCAGCCCCACCCTGTCTCCAGAGCCTCCAATGACACGTATTGAGCCAGGAGTCAGGCTTGTGTAGATGCCTCTTGTTCCACATCTCACATAGCAGCAGCTCTGGCTAGCAGCTCTCTCAGGCTTTGGACTGAGACAGGATGGTAATGTCCCTCCTCGAGTGCTCACACATTCTGTCTAGTGCTCTGAAGCACCTGAGACCCAGTGCATCTATGTAAAATGACTGGGAAAGGCAGGGAGTAGTACATGGATGCTCCATAAGGAAGCCCTGGGGTAAGGCAGGACATTGCAGACCAAGACTTCCACCCCTTACCTCTGGAGTAGACAGTCCTCAGCTAGTGTAGATGTTCCTCAGGTGGTCCCAGGGGGGCCCTGTGACAGTGTTTTGGTGGAGGACAAATTAATCCTCTTGCTTTATTAGCATTCCATTTGTCCTTATTTCACCTACTTGTTCTCACTTCCTGTTCTTTGGGATTATCTTCCAGATAAAAGACCAATACCTGAACTCCAGGAAACAAAAACAGGGGATTTTATTTTGTTTTTGCTAGCTTTTCTTTTTGTCTTCTTTGTTCATTTATCTGTCTTTTGGTAAGAGGCTCCACAAAAATGGAGGGTCAAGGGTGAATAAATGTAGCACTGGTACTTACTAGACACTAGATTGAAAATGAACTATACAGCTTGTGAGTAGGGTTGGGAGGTGGGGGCTACTGGGAGAGAGCAAGGGAAGGAGTAACATTGTCTAAAAAAAGACACTCATTACCTGACTTATATAACTGTTACCCTGTATATCACCTTGATAATAACAACAAAAATTACAAAAGAAAGCAGTGAAGGTTTTTGGCTAGTTGTGAGGCTTGAACTCAGGGCCTAAGCACTATCCTTGGACTTTTCTCAAGTCTAGAGTCTACCACTTGAGCCACAGCACTACTTTAAGCTTTTTCTATGTATGTGGTACCAAGAAATTGAACCCAGGTCTTTGTGCATGCTAGGCAAGCACTCTACCACTGGGTCAAACTCCTGGCCCAGCAGTGAAGTTTTTAAAGACCCATAGAGAAACCTTGGTCCCAGATCATGTCAAAGATTTGGTGGAATCTAGGTGGAAACTTCTTTTGAGTACTTCTGTCTCATTATGTCTAAAATCAGGATTCTTGATCTTTCGCCCTATAGAACTCTTCTCCCTCTGTCCTGGGGCAGGTCAGTTATCTCAGCTAAAATCTAGAGACTGTCCTTGACTCTTCTAACTTCCTCATCTTGGCTTCAGGTCAGTCCTGAGGGTGCCCTCAAGCCTCTTAGATTCATTGCAGCTGCCAGTTTTCCTCAGCTCTCTTTTCTTCTCCTGTAACACATCTATACCCAACCATCAGCTGGAAGTATAGCACAAACCTGGAAGTAAAGATGGCTTAAGCCCCACCAAGGCTCAATAGGTAATATGAAATTTGAGTGTTTCCTTCTGTCAGAGCCTCTGGGGCCTCTGCTTTGCTGTCTCCCCAACTGTGTGCCTGCACTGCTCATGTGGTCCAGCCTGGTTTCCACTCCTACAGTCACTAGGAAAGAAGCCCTCATCTTAACTTGGGATCTTTGGGCTGACTCTAGCCCCCAGGGAGCAGCCTAGCAACCCAGCTGCTACATAGACAAAGCAGGCTGGGCTGTGCTCCTGTGTCACCATCACAGAGAAGATAGCACGAGGACCTGAAAGAGCACTGGAAAGTGAAACAAAACATCCAGATTCCAGGCCTGCTATGACACATGTCAGCTTAGGATGATTCTTTGGCTTCTGCACTCAAAAGTAGGAAAATACCACCTAAGTGCCACCGGGTGTGTGATGAGCCTAATAAAGCAACATTGGTGACAGCCGGGAAGTTTACTGTGAATTGAGCACTCACCTCCTGAGACGTGGAAGCAGGTGAAGGCACCTGGTGAGCAGGTCATGGCTCTGCTGATAGTAATGATCTCTGAGAAAGTCATTTCCTGTGCCTTGACCTCAGCCTCACCCTGCAAGCAATGGTACTGAACTAGTTCAGAGATTCTGCACTAGATGGCTACGATTATCCTTTACAGCAATAAAACTCTGGGTTTATGAGCGAGCACACTGGCCAATTGCTCATCCAAAATGAGTTGACTGTCCAACCATCCCTTTTTCACTGTGACATGCTCACCAGGGCATATACAGCACTGAAGGTGACCTTACAGGACCTTATATTCCCTATATATGGAGGAGAAAAAGACTGTGTCCTGAACCAGAAAGTTAGAGATGCTGTGTCTCTTGCTTTTGTGTGTATGTGGTCTGGCACACAGTAATTCAGTCCAAAAAAGCAGTCAAGATTCAAGATTTACTGTCACATCACTGCCAACTAGGACAGATTCTTATCAGGTCAAGGCCATAGCCTGATATCCACCCCTCAGGGTGCCTGATTATCATGCTTACTCTTTTTTTTTTTTTTTTTTTTTTTTTTTTTTGCCAGTCCTGGGGCTTAAACTCAGGGCCTGAGCACTGCCCTTGGGCTTTCCTCAAGGCCCGTGCTCTACCACTTGAGCCACAGCACCTTTTTCCAGCTTTTCTATATATGTGGTACCAAGGAATTGAACCAGGTCTTCATGCATGCTAGGCAAGCACTCTATCACTAGGCCAAACTCCTGGCCCTCACACTTAGTTTTTTAATCTTCCCGGCGGGCCTGGCAACAAAAAAGTTCCTCACTCACTGTCTACCTCTTAGCTGGTACTGAATAGTCCTTACCGTGCTTCCTCCCATCCTTCATTGTTTCACTATTTCTCATGAAAGTTGCCCTTCCTATTTTTGACTAGTTTCTTTCTGTAATGGCTCACCCGACAAGACTCTCAACAATCCCCCCACTTCCCATGTAGTTGAGACAGCCAGTCTCAAGTGGATGTGAATTGCAAGACATTTGTTTGCCTGAAGTAACAGTAGTCCCGAATGCTTTCAGGCTACTTCCAATGTGGTGAAGTAGGGATACTGAAGCTAACCGGTATCATCTTGATCACATGGTGGTTGATAGGGAATTGGGTTTGACTGCTGCCATCTGTCTTCATGGTGGAGGCGGGGAAGTCCTACCTCCCAGGTGGTGGGTGGGCTTGAATTTTTAGAGGTAGAGAAGTGGACTTGGACAATAGGTTACTGGACCTGCCAGTCTTGGGTGGTGATCTCTCAAACCCCTGATGACCCTGCCCCTGATGTGACCCTCTTTAGACCTGAACCAGCTCAGGCACCATTAAGCCATGCCTCCTGTTTCTGGGTCATGTCTCGATGTCTCCTGCCCCTCCCAGTCAACATGGCATCCCACTGCAGCTCTCCATTGGAGCTGATGTGGTTTGTTGTATTTCTCTGACCTTTTCCCCCCTCTCCAGCTCTCATGGCTCAAATTATTTTTTATGATACTAAGTATATTTCCAGGGCTTCAGGTCTTTGCTGCAGGAGTCTTCCTGTGGTCCTTGGCCTTCTAATGAAGACTCTCAGTTTGATCTCTCACTCCTGACTGGATTCACCTTATAAAAGTGGTATACACCTGAAACCTCAGCATGAAGAAGGGTGAGACAGAAGGTCCACTAGGTTGAGGCCAACCTAGGAGCTTTTTTTTTTTTTTTTTTTTTGGCTGGAAAAAAATTTTAAAAAGCAAAACTAAAACACCGAACAAACAAATATATCTCGTACATCAAGAAAAAAAAGGCATTAAGCTATGTAGTATGAATGTCCTTTTATTGCTCCCTGTGATGGTGTGATTATATCATCCAAATTTCTCCCCACTGAGGTGGTATTGGGGGAAGTATTGCATTCTTTCTGAAGTGCTATTGGGAGGAAGGAAGCTCCAGCACCACACAGAAGTGAGGGCCCAGTCTTCATGGATGGATTAGAGCTCTGACTATGGGAGTGGATTGTTCGGAGAAAGGACTTGTTATGGAAGTAAGTGCAGCCCATTCTTGCCTCCCTGCTTGCCCCTCTGCCTTCCATCATGTGGTAATGTATCACCAAGGCCTTCCTTGAATGCCAGCACCTTGGCACTGGACTGGACTTTCCAGCTTCCGGAAATGAGAGGGATAAATTTCCTTTTTAACTTTATCCCCTAGGGTAGCACTAGTGGCTCACATCTATAATGCTAGTCACTCAGGAGGCTGATATTTGAGGATCACAGTTCATAGACATTTCAGGTAGGAATGTCCTTGAGACATTTACCTCCAATCAACCACCAAAATAATGGAAGTGGAACTATGGTTCAAGGGGGTGGAATGCTAGCCCTGAGCAAAAGGGCTCAGGGTCAGCACCCAGACCCTGAGTTGAAGCACTACAACCTACAAATAAAGTAAAAAATAAAATATATCTCTCAGAGTGTGGTATTATAAGAGGTTGACAAAGGCGGGAGGTGGTGGTTATTAGAAAAAGATTTCCTAATAGGTCTTCCTAAGGTAGGAGTTAAGAACAGAGAATCTAAGGCACCTGACCTTCACCCTCTCCTTACTACAGTAGACATGTAGAATCTCATTGGCTGTTGGTAGGGCAGGGGAAGGATGGCACAGATGGGGAGATTTGCCACCTGTGAGTTTTCCTCATGAGCCTTATGGCATATGTGCGGCAAATGATTACATTTTAAGGTATTGCACTCATTGATTCTAAAAATTAGTGTCCATTATGTATGTTCTGACTCTAAATAATTATCCTGGAGATATAATTCAAGACAACATAACTCTTGTGGTATAGGATGTTTCTAGTCCAGTTAAATTGACATGATAATCACATGTGGAAAATATCAAGTGAGTTCTGTAGACTATGGCTCACTTGGTTTTCTTTTTTCTTTTTCTTTTATTTTTTTGACAGTTCTGGGGCTTGAACTCAGGGCCTGGGCACTGTCCTTAGACTCTTTTTCTCAAGGTTAGCACTCTGCCATTTGAGACACAGCACCATTTTCAGCTTTTTCTGTGTATGTGGTACTAAGGAATTGAACCCAGGGCTTCGTGCATGCTAGGCAAGCATTCTAGCACTAGGCCACACTCCCAGGCCCTCATTTGGCTCTTATTTGTAGTGTTATTGTTTGTCTAATAATTACATGAGCACTTGTTTCTTAGAATTGGTCTTCCCTTTTAGATTAGAAATTGTACAAGCACAAGGGTCCTGTAACTACTGTAACCCTTAGCATAGTACCTACCACATGAATTAAGGGTTCAGTGAGCATTCATGAGGAAGCAAACACAGAAGCCAGGGAGAGAGAAAGGGAGACAGAGAAGGAGACGGTAGAATGAAATAGAAGATCAAGACGATGAGAGAGCTGTGGAAAGGAGGGCAGGCAAGGGAGGAAGGCAGAAGGCAACCCAGTATGCTGGATAAAAGGTGAAGTGATATTGTGAATACACTCTGGGCCTATGGAGGGAAGTCTGGTAGGCTGTTGGGAAAGAAAGGACGTATTTAAAAGTAAGAGAAGGTCAAGGCCTCAGGCACTAAGCTTTACAGGAAGGGGGATGTTTCATCTGGGAAATTCTGTAGCAGGAGGCCCAGAAGCTGCTGGGTGGAGCCTGAGCACCCTGTGACCTTGGCTGAGAATCATCCTGGCTTCTGGCTGTAGCTCACTTGACTGGGAAGTCCGGACTTGTGGACTGTGGACTCGAACTGATCAGCCTCCATCCAGCCTGTATTGCCAAGAATCTAGTTAGGATTCCAGTTCTGGTTTCTCTAAAGAACTATTGGAACACTGCTCTGAAGACTGCCTTGAATCCCTTCATAAAGATACATTTTAGCTTGGTTAAGTGGACTGCATGAATCATTGTTTATTTGACTGCTTCTGTCCTTAGGAATAACAGCACTATAATTTACCTTTCTCATTCTTAGGTTCCTTTCATAAGATGTGTGCCTGTGGCTCACCTCTATAATCCCAAGAACTCAGGAAGCTAAGATCTGAGTATCTCAGTTGCAAGCCAGTTTGGGCAGGAAAGTCTGTGAGACTGTTATCTCCAATAATCACCAAAAAGCCTGAAGTGGAGCTGTGACTCTGGTGACAAAGCATCAGTCTTGAGCAAAAAAGCTAATGGACAGTACATAGGCCCTGAGTTCTAGCTGCAGTACTGGGGCATGTGCATGCGTGCGCGCACATGTGCGCGCGCACACACACACACCTTCCATTTTATATCAAACTTTGGTCTGCCTCATAAAAGTAGCATCTCCCAGATTGTAAGGTAATAGATGGTCTAAAAAATCACAAGTGCACTTTTAGAGAGAACTATGGGAAAAATTAGACAGCATTGGAAGCATATGGAAGAAGCATATGGAAAGACTGCTCTGTGCCAGGCCTTGTGCTACATGATTTCATTGCACATTTCATCCACTTTTTCAACAGTGTGCAAAGCAGGTATGTCTGTTCTCCCTTCCCTTAGTTGCCAGGGGAGATAATGAGGCCCAACTTATACCACCTTCCTGGAGTCTCCTAGCCACAGATGCTAGAAACAGAACCATGAATAGGGTTAACACAAATCCAGGCCTGGATTTTCCATTGTCAAGTCAGGTCAGAGGGGAGCAGGTAGACTCTGATGACGCTGAGCTAGTTTCCCATGAAACTAGCACAGTGATTTCTACCCTATTAGTTAATGTAAATTGATTTTAAAGCTTCCTTCTTCATTTTGAAACTAGTGATTCTTGTTTTTTATATACTATAAGGGTATAGTAATTTTCTTTAACTAAAGAAAAGCATTCAGTGAGACCCCATATGGTGGATATATGGATAAAGAAAGATGAAGAAAGACAGATACAGTTGACAGTCTGCAAATCACATGACTACCTCTGTGGCTGGCTTTGACCTTTGCCATGGACTCTATGACCTGTCTCCTAGACCTGGAAGCTGTCAGTCTGCTGAGCTTCCTAGGACATGTGAATAGGGGCTTGTTGCCCCACTGAGCCTCTCCTAGCCTGCCTCACCCATGTGAATCTACCTGGTCTCTGGGTCATGGCCATGCTGGGCTTGACAGGATAAACACCAGGAACTGGGTAAAAGGTGACTTAACAAAGATTAGGAAGGGAAATACCTTCAGCTGTGAAAGATACACTCCTAGGATTCACTGGAAGCAGACATCAAAGATGAAGACCTTGACAGGTGCTCATGGCTCACACCCCTAAGTAGCTAGACCTACTTGGGGGTCTGAGAACAGGAGGATTGAGGTCTGAGGATAGCCCAAGCAGGAAAGTTCGTAAGTCTCTTCTCGCCCTTCTCAATCAATGGCTGGGCAAAATAGTGTGTGGGCCTGTCGTCCCTAAGCTAAATGGAAGACTGAAATTGTAAAGATGGCAATTCCAAACCAGTCAGGACAGGAAAATCTGCAAGATTCCCTCTCTACAGAGGTGAGCTGGATGTGGTGGCAGCTGCCTGTCATCCCAGCAACGAAAGGAAGCCTGAAATAAGTGTACTGCATTCCAGACACATGCTGGGGCGGGAATTAAGATTCTATCTTTAGAAGACCCATAGAAAAATAGTGCTGAGTAGTGGCTCAGTTGTATAAAGCCAGCCTAACATGAAGTCTTAAGTTCAAACTTCAATACTGTTTTCAAACAGAAAGAGAGGGAGGGAGGGAGAGAGAGAGACAGAGAGAGAGAGAGAGAGACAGAGAGAGAGAGAGAGACAGAGAGAGAGAGAGAGAGAGAGAGAGAGACAGAGAGAGAGAGAGAGAGAGAGAGAGAGAGAGAGAGAGAGAGAGAGAGAGAGAGAGAGAGAGAATACAAGGTGGATGCCAATGGCCCACGCCTGTAATCTTAGCTACTCAACAGGCTGAGATTTGAGGACTGCAGTTTGAAGCCAGCCAGATAAAAGTCTCCATGAGACCCTTATCTCCAATTTACCCCTTGATATTTGCAAGTGGAGCTATGACTCAAAGTGGCCCTAGCCTTGAGCAAAAGAGTTCAAGGACAGTACCCAGTCCCCAAGTTCAATTCCCAAAATGGACAAAAAGCAATCAAGCAAGCAAGTAAGAATGCTCTATGCTCAGCACTGGACTTGGACAATTTGGAAGGAATAAAGGGGTCCAAAAGAGAAAGGATTGCTGGGTTGACCAGGCAGCTGGCTTCAGAAGCTTTCTGCTGTGTTATGGATTGTCTACCAAGCCTATAACTTTGACCTTTACCCTCTCCATGGGCATGAGACCTCACAGTTTTGGAGACACTCACTGACTTCATTCTGAAATCCTTTGCCACTGATACTGGAAAATAAAATCTCACACTGAAGACTTGCTCAGGGATTTGATACCCAGTTCTGTTCCTTTACTACTCCAAACTCCCAGCAACGTACTTTCTAGTGATTTCTAGAGTTTCCTTATATAATCCTTTTCTTTCTCCCAGAGCCATTCCCTGAGTAAATAAATAATCTGGTTCCAGATCTGGAAGGCTAGAACCAGATCTGAGAAGTGGAATTATAAACTTGTCTCTTCAGGTGTCCCCACTACCTCCTCTGTTTCTCCCCTCAAAGCACTGACTCGGTGGAAAAATGTGTGTGCAGTCCACTCAGAAGCAATAGCATTCTTGTGTTGACCACTATTAAGTCATAATATTTAACAACAAGCCAATAAATCCAAATAACTTGGCTTACTTAATTAGAAAGTTTCATGCTTCTGTGTTTGTGTCCAAGGTAAAGAAAGACTAAAGATCTGAGCAATTAGTTTGAAGCAAATCTTTTTTTTTTTCAATATAGATAAAACTATGTATTTTATTTTTTTTTGAAGCAAATCTTTTCCACTATAATAAAAGATATCATGCTACTTGTGGATAAAGCTTTGGGACTTACTAAATTTGAGTTTCTTTCTTTCTTTCTTTGGTGTTACTAGAGTTTGAAATCAGGGGTCTCAAGCTCACTGTCAATGCTCTGTCACTTAATCCATACAACAGCAGTCTTTTTACTTTTACTTTTCAGGTTGAGCCTTGGGATTTTTGCCCAGGCTAGCCTTGAACTGTGATCTTCCCACTTCTACCTCCCATAGCAGGGATTATGTGCATGTACCACTATGCTTAGCCCCTGGAAATCCCAGTACCACCAATTTAGCTGGTAGCCACTGTATGAGCTACTATGTCTTTCTTAGTCTCTTCTTTATCTGCACACAGGATGATAGAGTCCCTTAGGCCACATGGAGCAGCGATTCTTCAGGCATATTCTGAGAATGGGGTCTGATAAGGCCTGAGGTGGAAGGGAGGCTTCTCACTCCAAGCTGAGAGTGGGGGCCATTCTGTGGGTAGCCTTTAGAGACAGTGGGAATTAGGTCCCCTGGCTGCAGCGTGTGGATTATTTCCCTCCAATTTCCACCACACATGTGACTCTGCCCTCTAAGTTCTGGCTTGTTCTTGGCTTTTTATCTGTGTCCTCTGTGAAGTAGAATTTCTCCCTCCATCGCTGAATCTCTTCTCTGCCTCACAGTATCTTCCTGGTATCTGTATGGTTTCTATGCCTTGAACTTTCAGGCCCAGCATGGCTTCTCTGGCTCTTCACCTTCCTACTTCAGGGTCTTTTTTTTTTTCTTTTCTTTCTTTCTTTCTTTCTTTCTTTCTTTCTTTCTTTCTTTCTTTTGTCAGTCATGGAGCTTGAACTCTGGGCCTGAACACTGTCCCTGTGCTCTTCAGCTCAAGGCTAGTGCCAGTTTCCTGGTGGTTAACTGGAGATAAGAGTCTCATTGACTTTTGTGGCTTTGAGCCATGATCCTCAGATCTCAGCCTCCTGAGTAACTAGGCGTACAGGTGTGAGCCACTGGCTCCCGGCTCTTTAATGTCTTTAATAGCCTGATTTCCTCTATATGCCTAGTTTGGACAAAGCTTTGTATCCTGTGATATTCTATAAATCTGTTGGCTGGCCTATGGATTGATTGCTGTTGGATCCAAAGGCCACCCCACACCCAATCAGCAATGTGCACAGTGTACACAGAAGTACACATGTGTGCTTCAGTATGTGTGCACATATATGTATATATGTGAGGATAATCACACTGGGAAAAGCAAAACTACAAAACTAACTCACTTTCCACTGAATAGCAGTTGAATATTTCTCTGAGAAAGAGAGTCAGGCATGGCGATTGACATGTGTGATTTAAAAACAGCTCATAACTGTCATTGATGTCTCAAGTCTGCAATCTTAGCTATTCAAAAGACTGAGTTCAAAGCTAGCCAGAACAGAAAAATGGGAGTGACTCTTATCTCCAATTAGTCACTATAAAACTAGAAATGGAGGTATGTCTCAAGTGATAGAATGCTAGTGAAATGCTAAGTAAGAGAGAGGCCCTGTATTCAAGCTCCAACTCCAGTACTGGCACACACACAGAGTACTGGTCCTAAGGCTTGAACTCAGGCCCTTGGCACTGCCCTTGAGCTTTTTTGCAAAAGGCCAATGCTCTATCACAGATACACTTCTGGTTTTAAGGTGGTTAATTGGTGATAACAGTCTCAGAGACTTTACTGTCTGGGAGGTTTGAACTGTGATCCTTAGATCTCAGCCTCCTGAGTAGCTAGGATTATAGGCATGAACCACTGGTGCCTGGCTTATTTACTTATTTCTTGAGGAGTGCTCTCACTTAGTAGCCCAGCTAGCCATCTAGCTCTGGGTGCTACAGTCACAATGACCAAATTCCAGGCCTCAAATGCATCCTACCTCAGGAACCATTAACTTGTTCCTCTGCCTATACACCTATCTCTCCAGCCCTTTTAATGGTTGAAAGCCAATCCTCCTTTGAAAATCTGATCACGTTAGAAAAACTTCCTTAGGTCATAGGACCTGCGACACATCAACAATTGAATGTGGCCAGGCTCTGGAGGCTCACACCTGTAATTCTAGCTACTTAGGAGGCTGAGATCTGAGGACTGTGGTTTCAGTTCAGCCCAGGCAGGAAAGTCTGCAAGATTCTTATCTGCAATTAACCACCAGAAAGCCAGAAGTACCTCAATGACTCAAAGTAGTAGAGCAGTAGCCTTGACCTTAAAAGCTCAGGGACAGAGCCCAGGCCCTGAGTTCAAGGTCCATGACTGATAGAACAAAAAAAATCTGACAAAACAAAAATACAACTGAGTGTTTGTACTTCAGTCAACTGAGTGTACATGCCTCAACCCATTGTTTCATTAGGAAATTTTATGATTCTGTCCATTTCTCTGACTAGGATGTAAACTCATATAGGCCAAATTTTGTCTGCTGTTGCATGCTGTGTGTAAATGTGTGTGTGTGCACATGTATGTGCACACATGCACATGCACACTGGTATTGTTAAGCCTCTACTTTTGCTGTTCTGATGGCTAATTGAAGATAAGAGTCTCACAGATTTTCCTACCAGGGCTGGCTCAAACTGTATTCTCAGCCTGAGTAGCTAGGGTAATAGGTGAAAGCCACTGGTGTCTGGCTCTTCTTGCTTACTTATTTTTGTGTCCCCTATGGTTCCTTGAGTGCACAGGGGCTCAAAAAAAAATCTGTTGAATAAACAAGCCAATGATAGTTTTATTATTGAATAACACTAAGTCATTGCTTATGTTGGAAGAGAAAAACAATGCTTCCTACTTATTTTATTGTTAAAAACACACACGCAAAGTTTGACTCTGTTCTATGCCCAAAGGAAATAAGAAGGCGTTTTAAAATCTGTTATTATATAGGCCGCACTCACTGACCAAAATGTAACAAATTTAGAAATTAACAAATGAGAATCCAAGAAAAATCTACACTCCTGATACAGAAAAACATACTTCTAAAGCTCTCCTGGTTTGGAGAGGAAATCAACTACTTGGAATAGGACCACAAGGAGAGCAACACACATCAAAACCAATGGTACATGGCCAAGTGATTTGCAGCAGAAAACTCTACCCTTACATTTTACATACTAAAATAGAAAAAAAAAGAAATGAACAAAACAATCCCAAGTAAGTAGTAAGAAATGAAATTAATTACTATAGAAGCAGGAATTAATAAAATATGCAGGGGAAATGTTTTTAAAATATTAAATTGAAACTCCTTTGTCAAGAAATGTGAATGGGGAAAGTAAAATGAAGTATATCTGTACTATCTGTATGCATGTATGCATGCATGCATGTAAGTATGTATGTATGCATCTATCTGTTTATCTATCTACCTATCTATCTATCCACATATACACAAATACACACACACACCCATTTTGAGGGTAGTAAAATAAAATAATCCCTTAAAATCACAAGACTGGAGCAGGGTCTCTGCTCAGTGGTAGAGTACAGGCCCTGGAATCCATCCTCAGTACCACAATAAAAAAGCAAAATCCCATAGAAGTGTTTTGTTTTGTTTTTTTTCCTTAAAGGTAAAACAGTTATTTGGCTAAAAAGAATAATAAAAAAGAAATGCTTAATAGGCATTATCAAGCATGAGAAGTTAACACAAATATCAAGAAAAACTTTTAATAGTTATATTCTATACAACTTTAGTTCACTAAACTTCAGATAAGAGAATGATTTTCTAAGAAAATATGACTAAACAATATTGTCCCAGAAGTAGAAAACATTAAGAAAGGAATAGCCATTAAAGGAATTAAGCTGATAGTTTAAAATGTACAGATGGCACAAAAGACATTAGACTCAAAAGATTTATAGGTGATTTCTCCAAAAATATAGAAAAAGCAATAATAACTTTCTGTCTTGAGTTTTCACAGAAAAGTCATAAAATGCCATAGAGAAAGAGATGAACGGGCCAGGAGTTTGGCCTAATGGTAGAGTACTTGCTTAGCATGCACAAAGACCCGGGTTTGATTCCTCAGTATCACGTACATAGAAAAAAACTGGAAGTGGTGCTGAGAGCTCTAGCCTTGAGAAAGTCCAAGGACAATGCTCAGGTCCTGAGCTCAAGCCCAGGACTGGCAAAAAAAAAAAAAAAAAAAGATGAACAAAAACCTAAGTACTTATGGCAAAAACGTCACTAACAGATGAAAAGTTGTGATTTATGAGAAAATATTTGCACTTTAATATAGGTGCATGTCTGATGTATATTTACACATGAATGAAAACATAATAGGCAATATAGGAATACTCTTGTGGCATGGACTGAATTGTATCTTCATAATATGTGTGTATTGAAGCTTTTAGTTACTTTTGTGTAGTTGTGGCTATAGCTGAAATACCTGATTTCGGTTGCTTGATTTCATGTACGTAAGCAATATATGGCATGTTTTTCCTGAAAGCTCCAAAACCTAGATACAGATACCAGCCAACTAGGGAAGACACCAGGGAAGAGACAGGAAAAGACAGAATATTGTCCAAGACTCATGTCTAAGATGATTTGCTCACACCCTCAGATGGATCACTCCTGCCTTCAGATGCATTCATGGCAACTCTTCCTTCCCTGTCTTCATTGGGTAATATTGGTTTACAAAATCTTGAGCAACGTAGAAATTATCTTTTTATTCAAATATCTGAGTTCCAACATAAATGGAGTTTGTGGCCCTGCAACCTTCTGCTTTTTAATTTTCCATCATAAAAGTATCCCAGGAAGTACCAGTGTTCCAAGAGGGAAGACACTATGCTTTCCCCAAAAGCAATAAGAATGAGTGTCAGAAAACCTATAGATTTAAAAATATGGCCTCCCAGTCCAGGAGCCTGAGGACTCCAGAAAGGACAGACCTGGTATGGGAGGATGGCTTTTTGTTGTTGTTGATTCCCGTCTCTTTGTGGTAATCAGCATGATGTTGATCTCATTAAATCATGATTGGGATATAATCACAGTAATAATAGAATGCATCTATAATTTAATTCTAATAATATTGAACAGAATTATGATTTGTGCATATCTCTCATGTATGTTTCACCTTTTAGTTTCACTCTACTCTTATAAAGATAGCTAGGCCTTTTCTGTCTTCCTTTCTAGATGGGGAACCCAAGCTTGGGAATGAGTTGTCCCCTCCTGTCTCAGCATCCCCACACCCTTCCTCCTACCGAGTTTTGAACTGGTATTTTCCCTCCTGATGAATCTTGGCTGGCCTGTGGCTACTTTCAACAAAAGATTCAATTGGAAGTGACACTGCCCATTCTGGGTTACTATTTTAAGGAACATTGGGGAAGTTGTTTCATTTTTGCTCTCATGAAAGCTACTTGCCATGTAAAAATGACTGATAAACCTGTTGAGAGAGTAAGGCCATATGGAGAGAAAGGCTTCATTTCCATCAGAGACTAAGAAGAAAAAAGAAACACCCAATCAGGCCCCAGGGGTTGCAGATATACCAGCTGCCATTCAAATCCACCTTTTTTTTTTTTTTTAAATACAGTCATGTGAGAGACTACAGCCAACACTTGGCAAATGTAAGAACTAGCCCAGTACAACACAGAATTCTACAAAAAGAAGACTGAATACCACCTAGATTTCTGGACCCTCAGATAAATAAAAGCATCGCTTATTTATAATTCAGCTACATAAGTAATTTTTGTCTACTTCAAATTAATCAATCATTTCACATTGCATAGCACATGGCCAGTATTCAGTAAGTATTTGATGCATGAGACTCACAAAATGAACTTTAAAAACTGAAGCGACTTTCAGCTTGAATTTAAGGACCTGGAATGGAAAATGTGAAATGATGCCCCGCCCCTGGCCCCGCCCCACGTGAGCTACACGTGCTCATGTGGCTTCTTGCTTGTCTTCTGGGGAGCAGAGAGCAGCTGATTCTGTAATGATCACAAGCTGAGAGATGGCCTGGGGACTCAGGGCACATCTTCCTTGCCATTTACCTCAGCAGTGCCTCCACCCAGAGCAGGGTGGAGCCTTCCTGGGGTGCAGCCTGCAGTGCAGCGTGGGTGGCCACCATATCCCCTACCCCACCTTCTTCCAAGAGCCTAAGTGCTCTTGTCTGCTTTGTGTCATCAGAGCCAAGGGATAGCAAGAACTGATAACAAGAATCTTCCCAGAAGTATAAAACCTCCCTTCTTGTGAAAGGAAAACTTCCAAATGAGCATACTCAATGAACTGCCTGGAAATCTTAAAAACAAAACAAAACAAAACAAAAAAACAGAAAGGGACAAATCTGAAACCCAAGGACTTCTGAAATTTGATGTCCTAAACCCCCATTTATTTTGCTACATCATAAGGACTTGAAATTCTTCACAGTCCCTCAGCCATAGGTCCTGCTCCTCCCTCCCTCTGTCTTTTCAAAGCTTTCCCCTGAGGGAAGTCCCTGTCTTGCCAGTGAATATGCCATGGTATGACCAGGAAGCATATTTCAGCACAGAGGAGGCTGCGAGGGACAAGGGAAAGAGAGGCCATGGAGATCCAGCCCTTTTTGTTTTACATTATTTTGCAGAAAGGATCTTGGGAGCATTTTTGTAACTTTTCGTTTTGCCTGGGGCTGCCCTGGACTGTGATTCTCTTACCTATGGTCTGCTACATATCTGGTACCATATGCCAATGCCACCATGCCCAGCTTAGTTATTAATATAAAGTATGGCTATTTGCCTAGGCTGGATTCCAGCTGAAATCCTTCTGACCTCTGTCTCCTATATAGCTGAAATTACAGACATGAGCCACTTTGTTTGACTCAGTCTGGAGGCTTTCTGAGTGACTATTGTCAACTGATCTCATACATACATTCAATGAACATCTGAACGCTCACTATACACCAGAGCAGTGTTATTCGGGAGAAATAAATGTAGTTGAGAATTTTCTAATGGCCATCTTAAAAAACAAAAACAGCAAGCCAGGTGAAGTGGCTCACAACTATAATCCTAAGCTGGTTGGGAGGCTGGGATCTGAGGATTGCAGTTTGAAGCCAGCCCTAGCAGAAAGTCCATGAGACTCTTATTTCCAATAAACTTCCAAAAAGTTGGAAGTGGAGTTGTGGCTCAAGTGGTAGAATGCTAGCCTTGAGGAAAAAAGGCTTAGAGAAAATGCCCAGGCCTTGAGTTTAAGTCCCCGGACTTAAAAAAAGAATAAGTGACCTGTTATCCTAGCTACCCAGGTGGCTGAGATCTGAGGATCTCAGTTCAAAGTCAGACAGGGCAGTAAAGTCCATGAAACTCTTATTTCCAATTAACCACTTAAAAAACAGGAGTGGAGTTGTTGCTTAAAGTGGTGTTCAAACCCCATGAATGTCAAAAAGTAAATGAGAGACAGGTAAAAGTCATTTAAACAATATACATATTTACCAAGTATGCTCAAAATATAACCATTTCAGCATATAATCAATATAAAAATTATTTGTAACTTCATGACTCTCATTCTTCAGAATTCATCATATGATCTACACTTATATCTTAATCTGGATAATAAATTTTCACCAGGTATGCACTAACTTTTAGTTTTCATAATATCAACCACTGAAAAAGTAGATTCAGACATAAATTATTACATATATACATAGTTTTCAAATAACTAAGATTTTACATTTAGTTAACATTTAGCAACATTAAAAACCTAGCCCCTGGCTGAGCACTGATGTTTAGACATGTAATTCTAGCTAGCCAGGAGGCTGAGATCTGAGGATCACAGTTCAAATCATCCCAGGCAGGAAAGTGCTTGAGACACTTAGCTCCAGTTAACCACTGAAATGCTGGAAGTAGAGCTGTGGTTCAAGTGATAGAATGCTAGCCTTGAGCAAAAAAAAATCTCCAGACAGCGGCCAGACACTGAGTTCAAACCTCAGGACTAGCATAGGTACACACACACACACACACACACACACACACACACACACTCAAATTAGCCCCTTTATTGTCATAGCCAAAGTTCAAGTTCTCAATGCCGGAGAGTAGCTTGCAGCTAGACTGTGCGGACTGCCCACTTCTAGTTTCATTAGAACTCATAGTAAACAGAGCTCCCTTAACCTCAGTGAGGCTCGGAAAGAATCCTGATTAATTGAACTCTCTGCTAGGGGGTAGTCCTGGACTCCACGCTGGCCAATGAGATTTCATAGTGAGTTTGCCACTGGGCCTGTAGCAAAGGCCTTTTTGCCTAAAATGGAAGGACACACTTCACACAGTGAATGTCTTTGGCTCTGACACCTTTCTTCATTCTTGCAAGGTAGTTCTGTGAGTTGTAGCTACCAAGTATGACTGTCAGGAAATTAGCCTATCACATCCAAAACTACTACACAGAGGATGGCAGAGTGAAGGAACAATAGTCCGAACCCCTGTTGACATATGCAGACAGCTACAGCCCACAGACTGTGAACTGGCTGCCACGTGAGATGATTAAATAGCTTTCCTGACAAAGATACTGTTCAAGTAGCACCTCATTCCTGAAAGCTGAATATGTCTTTAACCTACACACTTAGGTTCCTGGGCACAGAGACACCTTTAGAGCTGTGCCAGGGCAGAGTTTATTATTATACTAAGATCCCAGTAATTCACTAAGTGCAAGGACTCTTTCCTTTTGCAATCTTACCCACTTATCAAGGTCCCTTAAAGGCCCATCTTTCCCATAAACGTACAGTAACCCCCTTCAGGTAGTTCCCTCATAAGGAACTAGAGAACTAACTAAACAGACTGTCATATCCTTTCTCACAGCACCTTTTGTTTCTTTACCCTAAATTAACTTGAGGTATGTGTGCATTTTCTTGGGAGCTGTCCCTTTCTGTGTGTTATATTGCTTTGTGTTTCCTGTGGCATCTAGCATCAGACACACACTGGGCTCCTGTCCAAAATACTAAGTCAATGGAAGAACAAAGCCAACCTCACCCTCTTTGTGATCATGGAGTGACAGTTATCTTAAGTAGCATTTAAGCCAGTGATGAATGGATGGTCTAGCTTGGTGTCACATCCTCTTACATCCCACTCCAATGTTGATCCGTCTTAAGATCTCTATTGATTTTGGAGTCATGGTCTTCTTAACCACTTGTCAGATGCAGTGGATTAAACACCCACCCTATCCCTGTTACTTTTGCTCAAATTGCAAAGAACTAAAGCATGGGGCTTTTGGGGGGAGTGATGGGGATTAAACCCTTTTGCATGCTTGGCGAGCACCCTCCTACTGAGCTCCAGCCCACAATCTATTCTATTCTAAATGTAATCTATTGTAGTCCATCTAATCTAGTCTAAATGTCTTTCTACTTCTTCCTTGCAATGTCTTCCTTCTCTCATTTCTGCCACCTGGGAATACGTATTCTTTAAACATTTCTTGGGACTTCTATTTCACCCCCTTGACCTTCCCAAGTGGGACAGCCTCTAAAGGGCCATGGAGGGAGAGGCTAGACAGCAGTGTCTAAGGTTGGATAGACCAAAACACAACCAAAGCTAGCATGGGCTGTTCTGCCTGGGCAGCTGAAAAATCAAAACAGCACAAGTACTCAGGGAGTGCTGATGGTACAAACACAGGAAGCCTGGGGCCTACACCAGCTTCTGGAGACAAACAGAAGGAATTGAAGGTCAGCAATTCTGCAGAATCTGGAATGGAGTAGAAGGAGACTGGAAATGGAGCGAGCAGAGTCCTGGACATTTCCAAGAAAGGCTTTGGTGGAGACTGACTTCCCAACACCAGTCAGAAGCCACATGGCCCGTGTAAGTGTGGTCCCAGCACAGACAAAAGAAAGGGTGAGAAGGAGAGAACATTTCCTCCTACACATGTGTCATCCCCCAGCCCCTCATCTTTCACAGTTAACATTGTCTGGCTGCTCCCTTTATTAAACAAAGTCAGTTCCCTCTGTATCCTCTGAGCTCTGGGCCGCCCCAGACACAGCTGGCTTGATGCCTGGCTGCCCACACATATGCAAGTGAAGGACACTTAAGACTCCTGAAGAAGCGTGGTTTTCCCCCTAGGTGGCCAGCCTGCAAAGAGGTGGGGGGAAAGAAGAGAAAAAGGCAATAAAGCATAGACAGTGCTAGTGTAAGAGGCCACTTGAAAAAACAAACAGATCCCTCTCAAATGGAGAATAGCAACAGCGTGTGTGGGGTGGGGGGGGTAGCCCAAAGCCCTCTGGACAGAACAGCAGACAGCAAGCAGCAGGCAGACACTGGCAGATTCTTCAGCATGAGCAGGGCGGGTGCTGAGCCATGACACTGGCTCAAGTGAGAACTTTGGAGCAATGTGAAGAGTTGAAATGGTGCCAGTGAACGTGGAGAGGGCTGGGGAATCACGTGGGAAGGCAAATGCAACACAATGTCAGATTTACCACTTAAAGTTTTCTAGTCAAGGAGACATGGAGCAGTTCTAGGAGGAAGACAAGGAGAAGGAAGAGAATGGAGTTTCAGGACAATTGTTTTCAAAAACAAATTACAAAAACAAAAGTGAGGTCAAAATGAGATCATCGGGGTGTTACAGACCTACATCTGCTTTAGTAAAGTAGGAAGGATGAGAAGTTCTAGAAGTGCCAAGTCAGCCCACTGAGTCATTGATGGGAGTCCTTGAGGGCTTGGGGACCATTACTGGTAGCTGGAGGTTGGGTGGTTGGGAGTGCAACAGTGAGGCAGGCCCAAAGGGCAATTCAGACTACTGACACAGCAAAGAGGCTGATCTCTAAGAAATGTTTTCAAGTGGCCAGGAAGACAGTCTATCCAGAGACAGGCTGGTAGCAAGGCAGAGCCGTTGTGGAGTTTGATGGCATAGATCTATGGGTACAAGAACAGCTCTCCTTATTTTTAGCAGGGGAGCTCTGTGAGGGCCTGGATTTGTTTAGGTATGCAGCAGTCAGCACATCATTGGCATTTAGCCTCCCTCTCCTCCCTTGACTTTCTGCCACATCCCCTGGCTCATTTCCAACTCTGGGTTATTTTCATGATTTTTTTTTTCCACCTCATCTTTGAGCCCTGGAGCCCACCACGTAATTCAGGCCACCGCCTGGCTATTTTGCTCAGGCACTGTGGCACACAATTCGATACATTTCTGGACACTTGCCATAAACTTTCCTAATTCTCTGCCCTCAAATGATCTAGATTGTAGATAAAAGTTCCTTTTATTCCTAGCCCCTTTCCTCCAGCACACACAAACACCACTGCCACTGCCCGTCAGCTTCTTTTGCTCAACGACAGCTATCTACCACTTAAGCCACAGCACCACTTCTAGCTTTTTTCCTCCCATGCTTGGGGCTTGACCTTAGGTCTTGGGCCCTGTCCTTAAGCTTTTGTGCTCCATGCTGGTGCTCTATCACTTTAAGCCACAGCTCCACTTCTGGTTTTCTGGTGATTAATTGGAGATAAGTATCACCGATTTTCCTGCCAGGGCTGGCTTTGAACAAGATCCTCAGTTCTTAGCTTACTGATAGCTGGGATTACAGGCATGAACCATCAGTGCCAGGCTGACTGGGACCCTTTTGTTGTTGTTGTCGGTGTCAGTCACGGGGCTTCACCTCAGGGCCTGGGTGCTATTCCTGACCTTTTTTCACTGAAGTCTAGCATTCTACTCCTTTGAGCCACAGCATCACTTATGGGTTTTTGGTGGTTAATAGGAGATAAGAGTCTCATGGACTTTCCAACCTGGCCTGGCCTTCAACTGTAATTCTCAGATCTCAGCCTCCCGAGTGGCTAAGATTATAGGCATAGGCCACCAACACCATACTGATGGAAATCTTTTTTTTTGTTTTTGACCTTGGACGATCGATCCTCCCAGTAACTCCCAATTATATTCCTCTCAACAGCCTCTCATGAGGAAGTAGACCAGGCTAATGAGCTCTTGGGCAGAGTATTTGTTAGAGGACTCCCGTGTTAGGCAAGGATGACCTAGCCCCAGTACTTTCGTCTCATGTTGACAAGACCCAGGAGCAGCACTGGAGTGTTGTCTCAGTAAGAAAGCAATGGTCACTGCCAGTGGGCACCAGCTGTTAGCTGTCAGCTACTACACTCCTCCCATCTGCTCCTCTGCAAGTACACACCAGGGCAGCCACATCTGTATGTGAGCTGGGCCAGTGCTCATCTGCTCTGCTTATCCTTTTTTTTTTTTTTTTTTTGGTGGGTAGAGGGGCCTTGTGGGTCCCAGCATGTCCATCAATACTTGATGTCCTGTGAGGGCTGAGGGTGAGACGCAATCATTTGTAGGAGCACAGCTTGCCTTCTCTGTAGAACCATTCTTCCCCAGCCCCATCCGTTAACCTCGCATGCCCACCACTGCCTCTACATTGGCATAAAAGCACACTTTCCCTACGGATTGTGAGCATTTTTTGTGTATTTATCTTTGCCTCCGTGTGGCCCAGTATTTTTACAACTGGGACACATAGTAAGTATATTCATTGACTAAATGATACTGAAAATACTAGGGCCGGGGGGGGGGCTGAGATGGGGGAAGCTGGAAGCTGATGAACTGCGTTCAGGTTCCAACAGCAACACAAGTTCGGTGAACTTGATAAAGTTGTTGAGCATGGTTCACCCTCATTGTTTGATCTATAAAAAAGGAAGTGACCTTAATTAAGTACCCACTCTGAAGTAGACATTTCACACACAGTTACTCACTTAATGGTGGTCACCCCTGCCCCACTGGCCACATCATTATGATGATCTGCAAAACCTTGGATATGAAAGCCAGGGGCAGACTCTAAAGCTCTGTGAAATTGCCTGATAGGATTTGTTTTTTAAACTACCTCTGTGCAGATAGATCCCATCTTTGTTTCTAGCTTAGCCTGTGTCCTGAGTTCCAAGACAGCCTACCAAGTCAAAGGTTTCTCTTGCTCCTAATACACTTAAAGACAAATGTCACATTTGAATATCTAGTTCTCCCATGTCTGGATCTAGCCAATCATTTGGGCCTCATCTATAGCTATATACCTCGGTAGGGTCAAAGAAAAAAGTCTCCATAAGAACAAGCCTGCCTCTGCTCAGATCCCTAGCTTTCTTTTCTTCAGTTGCTCTCCGCCTCAGGAAAAGTTCATCCCTATCCATCTATAAAAGTCCTGAGGCTCTCACAGCTAAATTCAGATCCTTCTACCAAGATCCTTCTACTTTCACTTCTTTCTTTCTCCTTTTTCTTTTTCTTTCTTTTTTTTTTTTTCTTGCCAGTCCTGGAGCTTGAACTCCAGCCTGGGCACTATCTCTGAGCTTCTTTTGCTCAAGGCTAGCACTCGCCCACTTGAGATACAGCACCACTTCCAGCTTTTTCTGTGGTACTGAGGAATTGAACCCAGGGCTTCATACATGGTAGGCAAGCACTCTGCCACTAAGTCACATTCCCAGCCCTAACTTTTACTTCTTGCTAGTAGGATTTCCAATACTGCTGAAATGGCTATGATTACCAACACGTAGTTAAAAGACTGCCTGGAACTGGGTCTGGGTAACTCATGACTATAATCCTGCCTATTCAGGAGGCTGAGATCTGATATCTGAGGTTTGAAGTCAGCTTGAGCAGACAAATCCCCAACATTTATCTCCATGAATTGACAAAAAGCCAGAAATGGATCCTTGGCTGAAATGATAGAGCCCTAGCCTCGAGAGAAAAAGCTAATTGGGAGCTTAAGGATCTGAGTTCAAACCCCGATACAAAAATAGGTGAAAAATATCTCCTCTGCAGGATATTAAACAGACCAAGTGAATCTCATAACACAGCAGCTGTACCTCTCCTTGAACCATCACGAGAAAGTCCCTTACTACGCTCCCTACTTCCCATATGAGAACACGATGATCCTCGTGCCAAATGCAGCTCCTAATCAGCGAGACTTTTTTCAGTGGCGGGATAATTTTATTGAGCTCATCCTCTGCTCATGAGCTATATTAAATCCCTTTCCTACATTACCTTATTTATTTCTCACAAAGATCCAAGACTTTACTTTTCAGACAACTTGTCCCAGATCGCAAATTAGTTTTATTGCCATAGACTTCAAACTCAACTCCAAATCCTGCATGTTCTAGAACATCCCACCATCTCCTCTGTGTCTTAACTGTCTGGTTGTAGGTGATCTGAGGACAGGGTCTGTCTGCAGCGCTGCTGAAGTCTGCCTTTTAAGCATTAAGTATTTATAATAAAGACATTTTAATTTATTAAGGAGCTCTTTCCACCTTCGTTGAATGGCTACAGTGCCACATAGACAAGTAAAAACACAAATTATATCATAAATAGAAATAGATTTACCATATATGAGACAATATACTTCACACATGCACTTGCACACATGATAGAATCTGTATCACAGTACAGAATCACACTGAGAGTGAACACACAATACAGGAAGCCATCAATGATCACTCCAGTGCCTTGCAAATAGCACATGTAAAAATGTGCCAAACAAGTACAAGAATGACCTGAGAAAACGTGGGGTAGAGATGGCTTAGCAAAAACATTTGGTCAGGAAGCCAAACTCTCAGAAGAGGCCTCCCTCAGCCCTCGTGGATTGCAAAATGCTGTAAACAGATCTCTAGAAATGTGTGCAATGCAGATGCAGGACGATGAGTCTGCCAGGAAGACAGCTGCCCCTTCTGCTCATCCTTACTCATTACCTACCGACAGAGCTTTCTCCTTTTTCCAGCCACAGCCACAGCAGAAAGTAACCCTCCACCAAAAGTGGCCCGAATTGGCTGGAGTGGACACCCTAAGTAGAGGGAAGGGGTGCCCACACGAGGCACTGAGCACAAGCTCCTTGCAAGTCTTCACTCTCCACCGGCCATTTCTAAGGCCTCCTACACTCTCACTCCTGCTCACAGCACCACCAACACACTTCATTGAGGAAAAAGAAGTTTTTCAGAAGTTGCTTCATCTTTCTCCCACTGCAAGTCCTAAACCTAACCGAATCTAGGCCCATCTTTTCATTCCTTCTGGTTAGCAAGGGAAGAGGCTAAGATCAGTGGCTTGATTCCAGAGGCCATCACCTCCTGCCCTTCCAAGGGCATTAATACTTCATGGTTGCCGTCCTCCTCCACCATTGTTTTCTCTCCAGTGAATCATTTTCACTGGAATAATAACATGAGCTAGCATCTTCTATGTTTAAAAACAAGAAACCCCTGCATGTCACATTCTTCCCTGGCCACCACCTAAATTTCTGATATGTGGTCAGACACATGATCCCTTGTTCCACTGGCCCACACTTGTTATTGTAGCCTTTTAAGGTTGTCTGTATATGACCCCATCTCTTCTCCCATTTTCACACAGTAAAGTGAAACAGGCTGTGTGACAGGGCATCAGCCTTGAGCAGAAAAAAAGTCAAGCAGGCTCTGCGCTCAAGCTCCAGTACTAACTAGCATGAAAACAAAACAAAAGAAATAAATAACAAAGAGGCTGGGTGGGGGGAGGCTGTAGGGGACCAGAAGGAGAGGGTAGATGAGGGCAAACATGGTTGAACCCTCCATAGGCATG
Organism: Megascapheus bottae; assembly: GCF_031878675.1. Classification (NCBI taxonomy): domain Eukaryota; kingdom Metazoa; phylum Chordata; class Mammalia; order Rodentia; family Geomyidae; genus Megascapheus; species Megascapheus bottae. Next base: position 39,084,117 of record NC_143514.1, on the reverse strand, counting down.
AGTGAAACTAGAACAGTGACAGCTGTTTGAGTTGTCTGAGGAAGAGGGATAGAGGGTAAAGGAGAGAGATGGAAGGATATGTTTGATCAGGATACCTTGTTTGTAAGTATGAATATGTTACAATGAACCCCCCACACCCTTGTATAAGTAATACAGACTCACGCCTGTAATCCTACCTACTCAGGAGGCTGAGAGCTGAGGATTGTGGTTCAAAGCTAGTTCCAGTACTTACAAAGTCTGCCCACGCCCAAAGTTCAAGTCCCACAACTGACAAAATAAAAAAGAGGACAATAAAAGTTTTAAACACCTGATATGATCTCGTCAGAGAGAACGGAAATCACAAGACATTGGCTGGAATACTTAGGTGATTAACGAAAGGCTCATACCTATCATCTCAAAACTGGAGACTGAAACAAAAGTATCACAAGTTGAGGTCAATTTGGGCTATTTAGGACTTGTCTCAAAATAACAAGAATGGAAAAGAAAACCTCATCAATTCAGAACTATGTGTTGATTATATTTGAGAAATTAAATTGAAGTAAAATACAACAAGGATAAAAATATACCAAATATATTGGCTCTGCCTGTAATTTTAGTCACTCAAGAGGTTAAAATCTGAGGATTACTGTTTAAAGCTAGCTCATGTAGGAAAGCCGATGAGACTCTTACCTCTAATTAACCACCAAAAAGCTGGAAATGGAGTTGTAGTAGAGTACTAGTTTTGAGCAAAAAGCTCAGGCACAGCTCCAGGGCCCTGAATTCAAGCCCTAGACTAGCACACGCACACACAGACAAACACAAAAGCCCTTCAGGCTAAAGGGAAATTTTGCCAGTTGGGAATTGGGATTCACAAGAAGGAATGGAAAGATCTGGAAATTGCACAAATATGAAATGTCAGCTTAATTATACATTTTCTTAATATCTTTAAAAGATATGGCTCTTCAAAACAAATCTTATAACAATGCATTGTGATGTAATACAACAGGTTTCAAGTAGATTGTGACTAACAGTGTACAAGGGAAGAAATTCTTACAGTTCCACTGCTGTAATAGGAAGATAGGTTGTTTGCCTCAAACTCAAGCAAGACTTTAAGCCCCCAATTTTTTTCATATATTTTTAATTGTAATTAATAGAAGGGTTACATTACTTCACACACATTGATACCCTTTCTCATGTCATGGTCCCCATTTCCCTCCCTCCCCCCCCTACCCCGCCACTCATCTTGTTTTCCCCCCTTCCCTATCCAATTTTAAATAACCAAATAAGCATATATATAATATATCAGATAACAAGGTGGAATATTGTAACAATATGAAATAACCAAGGGACAGCAAAAGAGATGAGAGATAACATAGTACATTAAGGACAACAGTCACTCATTATATGGCTTTTGTTTCTATATCCTGCAGGTCCTTTCATTTAGCCTCATCCTATATGGCCTTATGTATCTAGGTTTTGTTCTCTTGTAAATCTCTGCTAGGAGAGCCCAAGGTTTCTACTGATTATGAAAAATGAGGGAAACCATTGAGCCTATGTTCCTTTGAGTCTGCCTTACTTCACTTAATATGATTTTTTTAAGTCTTTCCATTTCCTTACAAATGGGGTGATGGCGTTCTTTCTGACAGCAGCATAGAACTCCATTGGGTATGAATACCACATCTTGTTGATCCACTCATCAACTGAGGGACATCTAGGTTGGTTCCATATCTTTAAGCCCCAAATTTTTATGCTAATAGTATCAAGAGAGTGGGAGCTTAATCTAACTATGTTGCTCTATTTGGCACTTTTGGGAAGTGATTAGGTTAGATTATTAGTGTTGTGCCTCTATGTTTAAATCCTGGTGGCTTTCATAAGAAGGAAATAAGTTGGGCCAGAAGTTTGACATAGTGGTAGAGTGCTTGCCTAGCATGCACGAAGACCTTAGTTAGATTCCCTGGTACCACATACATAGAAAAAAGGCAGAAGTGGTGCTGTGACAAGTGGTAGAGCTCTAGCCTTGAGAAAGCCCAAGAATAGTCCTCAGGCCCTGAGTTCAAGCCCCAGGACTGGCAAAAAGAAGAAGAAAGAGGATGAGGAGGAAGAGGAGCAGAAGGAGGAGGAGGAGGAAGAAGAGGAGGAAGAAAGAAAGAGGCCACATGAACAGAGATACAAGTGCATGTGCCAGGATCTCATGCAGTTGGGGGTAAGGGGGAGGGGCAGACAAGAACTCCCACTTTATACTTGGAGAAGTCAGACTCCAAATAAATTTCCTTTCTTAATAAAGTAGTCTGCCTCATGTATTTTTATTATAGCAATGAAAAACTTATTTATTCACACTCTCCTTTATTTTTCATTATAGCACCTAGTGCATTTATTGTCCTCTCTCACCAAGCTATTAGTTTATTTGGAGAGGAACAGCATCTTGTTGAATGCTAATGTCTAGCTCAATACAATAAGCATTTTAAATGCAATACGCATTTAAAAATGGTCTCTGGATGAATGAATGAATAAATGAATCAATAACTCCATTTCAAAATTTGCATGTTGAAGTTTAGGAACTGTAGAAAAGAAATATTATTAAAACAGCTGAGTAAGTCAAGATTGGGCTGTAACGTGATTTTCAAGACTTTGGAGAACTCAGTTAAAATAATGTAACTTTCATAACAATATAACTTCATAGATGCTATAGATAATAGTAATATAATAGAACTTCTATACAGAGTGAAGAATATACTTAGTTCTTGAATTTGGACTGTTCCACTGAAGGGATCAATTTGATTTGTGCTGTAAGCTAATGCTACACTAAGTTATAAATTCCCTGAACCTTAATCTCCTGAGAGTCTAACAGAGAAACTTTCGGTGACTCCTTCATAGTGGGTTAATGAGTGAAAGGTAGAGAAAGTTAGGTCATTTGGGGTGTGGTTACCAATTCGCTTTATAGATACAATAATGCTACTGAGATGGAATTCTTTTCTCCTGTGTTACAGGTAGGCATGAAGGAAGTGAGATGAAGACAGTAGTAACATTACTTCATATTTGCATTGTGGAGGTCAAATGGGATGACAAAATACTACAAATCATCACTGGCAGGGGTTTAGTGCTCAGAAAAAAGAGAGTGATAGTGCAGTCATACTTGTGCTAGTTGGTTGGGTAACACATTCTAATGGTCATGTTATGGACCTGGAGATCTATCATGTTTGTGACAGTGCAGAAAGTACTTGCCATCGCGTCTCTTCTCAAACACTGGGTCATTGTAGGGTAATGGCCATGATAATAGTTGAGGCTAGATGCATTGGAAAGATAAACGACAATGTTGATGTCCATTCCAAGGGAGGGATTTGGAATCCTCACAGTGAGGTTCTTAGTAGTTAACCAAAAAAGATAGAGACAGGCGCACCACGAAAGGGAAGGGAGGAGGGTAAACTTGGGGCTGAACCTTAGCTCCAGCCACTTAGGATTCTTGAAATTAGATAACTTTTGTGAAGCAGAAACAAGCAAGATTGTGAAGACTTTAGTCTTTAATCCCTGTAAAACTGCCCAGCAGAAACCCAGGACAATATAGACACTGGAAGAAAGAGAGAGAAAGATAGAGAGAGAGAGAGAGAGAGAGAGAGAGAGAGAGAGAGAGAGAGAGAGAGAGAGAGAGAGAGAGAGAACCTCCTCCCAAATAAACACAGAACAAAGTCATCTTCTCTTTCCCAGACCTCTTGCATGTTCCACAGGCTTGGGGGAAAGAAGCTAAAAAATCCTTCCTGAGAACAAGGAACAGCTGGACTGGAGTGGGAGCATCTTGTTTGAGACCCTGGAGGTCTTCCTGTTTTGACAAAAGCATAAATTAAGGAAACAATAAGAATGCAGCAGAAAGGAGGAGTTTTCTTTGGTTTCCACTTGTTGACTTCATCATTTACCTTCTTAGTTGTCTTGTGGCACAGATGCTTTTAGAACAAAGGGCCTGAGTAACCTTACTGCCCAAATGAAGAACTGATTGTTGAGAGCTTTGATAGAGGGATCACACTGACCTAAATCTTCCTGGTTATGCACATTTGTAAGGATTAGTACATTCTGTGCGACTTTATTTCTTCTTTCAACTCAAAAATAAGGCTCAACTATCTCTTAGGAAGCATGCTAAATATTAGTAAAGCATACATGGCATTGTCCGTTAAAACTGTTCACATTTGAAATCCTTTCCTTACCCCAACCCCACAAATGACTGCACATGAATATTTACATAAACACAAAACTCTTTCATTTTTATTCTGACCAGTGTCATCCTTTAAGGTGATGGAAAATGAAAGCAGGAAAACGACAGAAAGCTGAAAGGACAAAACAGACCAATAAGGAGAGGGGAAATGAGGTACAAATTTAAGTCACAAAATTTACATGGATTCTTTTAATTCTTTCTAGGCAGTATTTGAGAAACGCATTTGCTTTTAGACATTCTACTTATAATTAAATAAGATATATCAACAATAGCTTCCTTTTTATTTTTGGTACAGAACAGAAATTCAAATATTGCTTGGCATGAGCAACTTAAGATATACTAACTTGGCCAGGAGTTTGGCCTAGTGGTAGAGTGCTTGCCTAGCATGCACGAAGACCTGGTTCAATTCCTCGGTACCACATACATAGAAAAAACTGAAAGTGGTGATGTGGCTTAAGTGGTAGAGCTCTAGCCTTGAGAAAAGCTCAAGGAAAGTGCTCAGGCCCTGAATTCAAGCCCCAAGACTGGTTAAAAAAAATACATAAACTTTCCTACATGTATACTTATCTGATAAAGAGGCCCTGTTATTGTTTTGAAACAGAATTTCATTTGTAATCCAAGGTGGTCTTGAACTTATGACCTTCCTAGCTCAACCACTAAAGTGCTAGGATTAAAGACATAAAACACCATGCCCAGCTCTCATTTATTTATTTATTTTGCTAAGAATAGTAAGCCTGTGTGCATCTCTCATTTTCAAAAATAGCAAAGCTTGAAGTCTTTTCTACCTAAAGATCCACTGGAAATAGGGATATATAAATATATAAAACATAGCAATCCTTTTCTACCAATTATTTTCTTTGATTTGCAAGCTCCAAATGGTCACTGGTCCAGAAGGCTCTCTGGCAGGCTTTCTTTAGGGATCCATCCAGCTTATGGCATGCGGCAATATAGCCGAATAAATTATTAACAGCACTTTAATCCTTGGTCTGAAACACTAATGTGCGACAGCAGTTTACTGTGTAAGCCACACCATGGAAGTGTGTTAAGCACCTTTGGACACTGTCCTAATTCTTTCAGCACTTAGCATAGGGCCTTAGAACAGGAAAAGCTCCGTTATACAGGCTTTATTTGCTGGGTTTAGACCATTTGCATGCTATCTGACACTTTATTAATGGGCGGCATGGGGTTCAGAATCAGTTCAATCCAATAAGCACTCATGGAGGACCTACTCTGTAATATGATCATGTCACTCACATGCTTAAAATCTTTCACTTATTCCCCATAGATGTCAGGATAAAAAAAATCTAAGCTAATGAGGCCCCTAGAGAAATGTCAGTAATGGCAGATATGTACTGTGCAGCCTTGCAGTGCTCTCTTCTGCTAATGGAGCAAATGTGTGCCATCAGTCTTCCCATTGGGACTGGTCTTTCACAACACAATGTCCACTCAGGCATCAGTGGCTCACACCTGTAATACTAACTACTGTACTCAGGAAGCTAAGATCTGAGGATCTGAGGAGTTCAAAGCCAGCCAACAAAACTTTTTTTTTTTTTTTTTTTTTGTGGGTCATGGGGCTTGAACTCGGCCTGGGTGCTGTCCCTGAGCAATTCAGCTAAAGGCTACCACCCTACCCTGACAAAACTCTATTCTTTAGAGAGCCACTAAAAAAGCTGGAAGTGAAGCTGTGACTCAAGTGGTAGTGTACTAGTCTTGAGCATAAAGGCTAAGGGATAGTACTACACTTTGAATCTAAGCCCCAGACCCCAGACCCTCCTACAAGACACACAAAATTCCAACATCCAGGAAGCCACTACCAAAAGGGCACATAGAATGACATGTAGTTCCACAGATTTTCTCACACATTTGTGCCTTTGTATATGTTCCCTCTCCTGAAAACACTTCATTTCTCCTAGTTCAGTAACTTTTTCATCCTGAGTAATTCTCATGAAGTTTAGTCTCATCAGGCTGATCCTCTGTACTCTGGAAGCACCTGGATTGTAGCACGTTAGCATGCTGTGCTAGGGTGGTTCTTAGTTTCATCCCGGATGAAAGCTAAACTCTGACAGCAGAGAATAGGTCTTGAATTCAGGTGATTAGCACAGAAACTACACACAATGGGCATCTAATAAATTATCAGGAAGAAAGGTTCTAGCTATTGAGTCAGGCCCAAGGAATAAAAAGATTGTCAAACAACATTTATTCAGCCAATCTGTTCCAAGCATTTTGTATATATTCTTACATAAATATCACAGATAAGTTCTGTGATTAAGAAGGGAAACTGTTCTGATAAAGGGAAACCAAGAAAGACATGACTTATTCAGGATCACACAGTCTTGTTCTAGTGGGGTGGGGTTTGTTGTTGTGGTTGTTGTTGTTGTTTCTTTTGGTCTGCTTCTCTACCTGGACCTGACATGAAGTCTGTCACAATGGAGTTCAGATGTTTTGTTGTTGTTATTGTTGCTTTATGTGCTGTTTCTGTTTTGTTTTTGAGACTCAAACTAGTACTTGAGGTGTACCTCCACAAAAAAGGGGGGGAAGGGTTTTTTGCATTGGTAATTTTTGAAATTGCATCTCATTTTTTGCCCAGCTCAGGCCTGGATTTTATTCCTCTAACATATGCTTCTTGTGTGCGAATCGGGAAGATCAGTGTTCCACACCCTTAGCTGATCTTTTCCTCTTGAGGTGGGTCTCTTAAACATTTTGCCTGGGCTGGCCTGGAATGCTGCTTCTTCTGACCTCTGCCTCCCGAGCAGGTAGGATTATAGATGCAAGCCACCATACTTTACGAGGAGTTCAAGGTCTGGTTAAAGAAGACAGGTAGGTAAGGAAGTCATCATCACATTGCACAGAAGTGTGGAACATGCAGGGGCTGTGCAAAGCACAGGCAAAGAATGTAAAAGGTGAGGCATCAAGGCAACGTTCATAAATACATGGTATTCAGATTAGGTTTTAAAAAGCAAAAGAATATTCAAAGTGTTCAAGGTGTTTGGGCATCAGGGCTGGCTATCTAGTTTTCAGAGACCAGTACAAAATAATGATGTGAGGCCTCTGGTATGCAAATTATTAAGAGTTGCCTAACTTATAACAGAGCCTTAAATCAAACTGGGAGCACTTGTGAGCACAGGCTTATGCAACAGCTCAGGTGTCACACCCGTAAAGCTGGAGCTGATAGCACCATAAATGCTTCGGCGTTGCTGGAACAAGAAGTACCTGGAAAGAAGGACGTTATGAGGCAGGAAATGACACTGCTGAGGTTGGTAGAGGCCAAACCTTGCTAAGTAGCCTGGATTTTGTCCCAGAAAAGGTTTTATCCCACAGAAGGTTTCTCTGAAGTGCTATAACCTGATTGAATTAATTTGCTAGATGAAATCCCTGGCAGTCCCACTGGAAGCAGACGAGAAGGTAACCATGAAACACAGGGGAAAAATATAGCAGCTGTGGTGACTGCATGAGCCTGAGAGACTCTAGCCTTTTCCTTGGACCCTTTCCACAGGGATTTCCAAGAAAGGGATATGTGATAAATGAGGAGGTGTGGTCTGCAGGAGGTGACTCTAACGTTCACAGGCAGCTCATCAGACAAGGACTTGGTGGGCCAAGTTTGTAAAGTTTAAGAGAAAACAGCATCACTTCACTTTGGCCGGGCGTACTGATTTAAAGCAGTGCATGACACAATTATTCAGTGTCATTTTTTCATTTCTTAACAGGGACATTTCCCACCCTGGAGAATGCACAACATTCCTGTGCACAAAATTCACAAAGTGAAGCTGTTGTGCAGACTTCCATTTCTACAACTCCCACAGGCAAAGCAACACATGAAGAGACTATTTATTTGTTTCTTGATCTCTTTCCAAAGAACCATGGTTTTTTGGGGTCACTGAAGTTTTTCCCATGAAATAGAAAGAACTGAGGCTTACACCCTTCTGATGCAATTTCTCAGTTACTGAACTTCCCAGGAGGCTTTCCGAATTCTCTGTGGTTTACTAGCACTATTTGGATTTGATCTACAATAATAAGGATAACATTAAATAACACATTAGAACTTCAGAAGTTTGAGGTAAATCTGCCAATATCAATTTCATGTGTATGGACAATGAATGCCTGGATCTTAGGAAGCTAACTTCCTGCTTTATAACGCTAAGAAGGTACGTTCTTGTGTTCAGTGGCTGAAGGTTTCTATTTATGTAACTTCTCACTCATTGTAAAATTTCCTTTGTGAAATTACCTATGTGAAGTGGTGTGTGTGTGTGTGTGTGTGTGTGTGTGTGTGTGTGTGTGTATGTATGTGTGTGCCACTACTGGAGCTTGAACTCAGGACTTCTTACTCTCACTTGGCTTTTTCCACTCAAGTCTGGTATTCTACCACTTGAGCCATAGCTCCACTTCCAGGGTTTTTTTGTTTTGTTTTGTTTTTGCTGTTAGAGATAAGTGTCTTATATAGTTTTCTTCTGGCTTTGAATGGCAATCCTCAGGACTCAGCTTTCTGAGCAGTTAGGTGGGAGCCATCAGCACCTGGCTTGAAATAATTTTTTTTAAATTTTTTGCCAGTCCTGGGCTTGAGCTCAGGACCTGAGCACTGTCCTTGAACTTTCTCAAGGCTAGAGCTCTACCACTTGAGTCTCAGCACTACTTCCGGGTTTTTTTCTATGTTTGTGGTACTGAGGAATCGAACCCCGGTCTTTGGGCAAGCACTCCCAGCCCCTGAAATAATTATTTTTTCATATATTTTTCATTGTAATTAATAGAAGGGTTACGTTGTATTCACCAGATAGACGGTGCATTATGTTGTATTCACCAGATAGAAGGTGCATTACTTCACATACATTGATACCCTTTCTCATGTCTTGGTCCCCATTTCCCTCCCCCCCACCCCTGCCCTCATCTTGTCCCTGAAATAATTTTTTAAAAACAACAACAAAGCTGATTTTTCTGTGGTTTTCTGATTCTAGGGAAATATCACTTTTAAAACTTCCCTTTAATATTTTCTTCCCCTGCCCAATAACATTCCCCAGTGATGCTGAGAACTGAATCCAGTGCTTGAGTATGATAGGCAAGTACTCTACCTCTGACTACATTCTCGACCCCATCTTTAGTGTTTCTAACAGGGCGACATTCATCAGTGTGCTAGTCACTGGGCATACAGCCTGGCTAAAAGATCATAGCTCTTGTAATTATGGGGGGATACAGATGCAACATTAAATTATTCATCCTCTCTTCACTTTGTGTATAACATGATTTATAACCAGGAGCTAGTAATTCATGCCTGTAATCCTAACTACTTGGGAGACTGAGATCTGAGGATTGAAGTTCAAAGCCAGTCTGGGCAGGGGAATGCATGAGACTTGGATCTCCAGTTAACTAGTAGAAAACTGGAAGTGGTGCTGTGGTTCAAAGTGGTAGAGCATTAGCCTAGAGTGAAAAAAGCTCAGTAACAGTGCCCAGGCCATGAGTTCAAGCCCCACAATTGATGAAAGAAAGAAAGGAAGGAAGGAAGGAAGGAAGGAAGAAAGAAAGAAAGAGGGGGAGGAAGGCAGGGAGGGAGGGAGGAAGGAAAGAAGGAAGGAAGGAAGGAAGGAAGGAAGGAAGGAAGGAAGGAAGGAAGGAAGAAAAGAAAGGAGGGAAGGAAGGAAAGGAGGGAAAGGAGGGAAAGGAAGGAAGCAAGGAAAGAAGAGAGGAGTGCTTTGGGTGGTAAAGTACCAGCTGTGTGAGTCAGCTGAGCAATCTCAAGACCCTGAGCTCAAGCTCCAGTACAGGCTATAGAAAAAGTAAAACCAGATGAAGGTTAAATTGATTGATTGCTTAATTGATTGATTCATTCCGGAAGATTCCAAGTAGGAAGGTCCTTCATGACCCCACCTGCCTGAGGCCTGGAATAGGCTTCCCTGGATCAGAGCCCAAGATACCTTCATCACACAGAGAAACCCAGAATCTCCATCCAACAAATGGGGCGTGCTTCTCTTTCCTTCTTACCACAAATTGTTTCCAGTCTCACATTTCAGTCATTGCCTTGGAAGTTCTTGACATGACCACTTGATCACATCCCCTGTTATCAACTCCCCAAAGCAACCTGTACTTGTTTCATGGTGGACCTACCACAAGTGTAACTGAACAATTAATTCTATCATTGGTTGTCTCCATGCATCAACAAGATCAGCTCTGCTGGAACTCTGTCTTGTTCCTCACTATGGATATCATACTTGATGCCTTCCTCCATACAGTAGGTGCTTAACAAGAGCATGTGACTATGTGACTAAATGTTGAATCTTTATTCATCAGTGTGAGTAAGTTTACCTTATTTGATTCATAAACGTACTCATCAAACTGAGATCTCATCTTGAGATGCAAGGACAGTTGTATGGAATTGTTTTGTTTTTGTTTTAATCATGGTTTGGGTGGTTTACTCAAATCCAGTGACCTTCTCTCCCTTAAAAATTGTGTTCGGGGGGCCAGGAGTTTGGCCTAATGGTTAAAGTGCTTGCCTAGCATGCATGAAGACCCGGGTTTGATTCCTTGGTACCACATACATAGAAAAAAAGCCGGAAGTGGTGCTGAGGCTCAAGTGGTAGAGCTCTAGCCTTGAGAAAGTCCAAGGACAGTGCTCAGGCCCTGAGCTCAAGCCCAGGACTGGCAAAAAAAAAAAAATTGTGTTCGGTGGTATATTCTTAAAGTGGGTAGACTCATGACCATCCTCGCAGAGATTTTGTGGTCTCATTAACTGGGGAGGAGATTCAAATGTGGTCAGGTTTTAAGTGTGTCTAAGAAAGTTGAGTACATTTGAGAGTGATTTCCTGAGTCTAGGATTCTCAGCAATGGAGCCAACAAGGCCTGAGTATGGGTGTGGGTGTTTTTTTTGGGGGGGGAAGGGGGAGGAGGATCACAAATACTGAGAAAGGACCATGTGGAAGACTCTGAATCCAATGACACTAAGGATGAGTTATCAGATACCTAGAGAACACACAAGAGTTTGTGGAATCCAAGGAGAAGCATGAACGAGAGGAAGAAAAGGTACCCAAGAGAACAGATGATTACCAAGTAAAATTCCAAGTCACCATTTTGCCCTGTGCCAGCCATTGCAGATGTCTGATGCTTGTTCTAGTGTTTCCGTGACCTAGGCTTCTTTTGACTAATGATGAGAGGGGGAGAGAGAGAGAGAGAGAGAGAGAGAGAGAGAGAGAGAGAGAGAGAGAGAGAGAGAGAGAGAGAGAGAGAGATACCTACTCATCATAGCCAATCATTGGCCAAAACTCAGCCCTACTGCTGACTGCTGACTGTGCATGCTTTCAGGCTTACCAAGCTCCATCCTCTTTGATCCCTGGCAGTATTATTGTGCCTATGTCTAAGACACTTTGCGTATTACCAGTCTTCCCCAGAAGATACTATTGTAGTCTCCATGTTATTTCACCTTTGTATCTCCATGATACATGGCACATGGTAAGAGTAGAAGAGTACATAAGTATTTGTTGACTAACTCAGCTGTATTCATTTATTCATCCCACAAGTATTTATTGAGTCAGTGCTCTGTGCTAGGTAAAGTCACAAAGGATACAGTGAGCAAGACAGTCAGTCCTTCACCTACCTCTTAAAATCTACAGTTTAGTATCTTCTTACCTTTTCCCATTGTAATGAGGTCATGGATCTGAGTGTTTATAATATCCTCCATGATTGTCACTGTCTCCTATGAGTTCTCTTGGGCTTCAGTATTTAACTCTTAAATGTTCTTCCTTAAGTCTTTTCTATATCATTATCATCATCTCCGGACTGCGAAGGTGAAATCTGGTAGGATTTTAAAAAAAGGGGGGGATCATGAGCTATATGTATTGGTATATATCTGTAATTCCCATACTTGGGAAGCTAAGGCAAGAGGATCCTGCATTTTAGGCCAGCCTGGATTACAAAGCAAGACTGTGTCACAAAACAACAACAAAGCACTATGTTTTGTTTTTGTTTTCTAATACAAAATTGAAGCCAGGTATCAGTGTCTCATGCCAGTAATCTTAGCTACTCAAGAGGCTGAGATTTGAGGATCATGGTTCAAAGCCAGCCTAAGCAGAAAAGTTCATGAGACTCTTAAACTTCATTGAACTACTCAGAAAGAAGCTGCAGCTAGCCAGGCACAGTAGCTCACACCTGTAATCCTAGCTACTCAGGAGGCTGAGATCTGAGGATGGCAATTCAAAGCCAGCCCAGGCACTAAGGTCCATAAAACTCTTACCTCCAGTTAACAACCTGAAAACCAGAAGTGGTGCTATGGCTCAAGTGGTAGAGTGGTAACCTTGAGCTAAAGAGCTCAGGTACAATGCCCAGGCCCAGAGTTCAAGTCCCATGACCAACAAAAAAAAGGAAGGAAGGAAGGAAGGAAGGAAGGAAGGAAGGAAGGAAGGAAGGAAGGAAGGAAGGAAGGAAGGAAGGAAGAAAAGAAACAAGGGGCTAGGAGTTTGGCCTGGTGGTAGAGTGTTCACCTAGCATGCACTTAGGCCTGGGTTCGATTCCTCAGTACCGCATACATAGAAAAACAAGTCAGAAGAATTGCTGTGGCTCAAGTGGTAGAGCTCTAGCCTTGAGAAAGCCCAAGGATAGTGCTCAAGTACTGAGTTTGAGCCTCAGGACTGGCCCAAAAATAATGCTTCATACTGCTCTGTGCTGGTAGAAATTAATTAATTAATGTACTGTGGGGATAGAGTGGAGCAGGGCAGAATGGAGCTTCCTGGGATAACAGAAATGTTAGAAACATTTTTTTTAAGTAGTGGGGATTCGTCCTAGAGCTTCACATATGTAAGCAAAGTGCTTTCCACTTTGTTTGAGATAAAGTCTTCCTCCTTAATGTTGGCTGGATGGTCTTTAACATGTGATGTTTCTACTTCTACCTCCTAATGGTGTTTGCCACTACTATACCTGGATGGGCTTATTTCTTGATTGAGTTGCATAAGTGTATACATTTATCAAAACTCAGATTTTAGCTTGTTATAGATGTTTTACTTTTGTAATCCTCACTATTCAGGAGGCTGAGATTAGAGGATGATGGTTCAAACAATAGCTAGAAATTAAAGACTCATCTCCATCTTTACTTAACCAGCAAACAAGTTGGACTGGAGATGTGGTTCAAGTGGTAGAACACCAGACATGAGCAAAAAAGAAGTGACTGAAAAAGTGAACTGTGAGAGAAAAAGATGAGACTCTGAGGCTCTGAATTTAAGCCCTGGTAGTAGCACACACATACAAACTCAGCCTAGATATTTATGATGTGTTTCACTGACTATAACTTTCACTTCAATTTAAAATACTTTAAATAAAATATACTTATTAAATAAAACATTACTTTAAAAAAGCAAGTAAAAATTAGAAAGACAATATGATCTATGGGCTTGTCACATATTTCCTTCCAAATTATGTTTTACACATTATATATATATATATATATATATATATATATAGAGAGAGAGAGAGAGAGAGAGAGAGACAGAGAGAGAGAGAGAGAGAGAGAGAGAAAGAGAGAGAGTATGGATTCACAGGGAAGTCAATGCTTTCTAATTGTTTTAAATAAACAGTATAGTAAAACAATATGTGAAAGACTTTTCATAATTAGCTCTTAGGGAACTAATGTGCTCAATTATATAAAGATCAGGATCCTGGATTTGCTTCTAAGACTTGTGGAGCCTTTAGCTGTCATCATTGTCATCATCACCAGCACTTCTTAAATGTGATCTGCACTCCTTAAATGGCTTCCTTGGCCAACAATGGCACTGAGATTGCTAAAGCCCAGGACCCAGTGATCACTGCAGTCATTCTTTAGGCTGGCACCAGATTTACAATCAGCTTCTGTGCAGGAGGATATCCTAGCGACTAAGTACACTAACCATCACCTTAAAACTCATTCTTCTGACCCCCTCAGATTATTAAACTGTTAGAAGATCCAATTTATGGCATCCTACTGTTATATTTATTGTTTAATCTGTATAGATTCTAATTCCATACAGGGACCCAGATAATTGTATGGCTAGACTGTTGTGATCTACATCCTCATAAAACTCACCACAGCTTCGGATCACACAGGCAATCTCTCATTTATATCAGAAATTCAAACCACATCAAACTTAAGGCATCCTGTTTGAAGTCAACAAAGGCACAACCCACCTTTAACACTTAAAAAAAATTATTAAACCCAAATCCACCAGGCAACAACATGTGGGTAAATATTCTAATAGGTCCTTTGCTTCCTGCTGGTGGTACATAGACAGAGGAGAATTACTTGGAACCACCCAGAAAAATCAGAAAAGCAAGAAGCAAAGATCTGTGAGAAAGCTTTACACTTTTGGCAAGTGATAAAAGGCAACTTTAGTGACAGCAGCCAGACAGAGATCAAATGACAACTAAGAGTTTCTAATGGGCTCCAGCACTCCAGCAAGGCAGGGGAGGAGAGGGAAAGGGGAGGGGTCAGCTTTGGGTACTACAAACCAATCTGGTGCCCAGCAGCGGTCTATGACATCAGCTAGAGCCAGTGTTGAGGCTCAGATTCAGGAGCAGCTGCAAGATACCGAAAGCACCCAGGCCTGCTTCTGCCTGTGACATTTACAGGATGCTACCAGTTAATTTATGCGCTCTGCAGTGGGTGGGGAGGATCCAGATGTGAAGGCTGCAGTCAGTGATTTGAAAGGAGTTCACAAATACAGGAAGCTCTCAGAGGATAAAGGAAAACACAAGGGGATTCTAAAGTGAGTTTCAAAACTTCATTGTTCTGTACATAAAAACACATGCAGAAGGGCTTGAATAACATCAAGCCCCATTTCTTAACACGCAGAAACACATCCTTTACATGATCAAAATGGCCTAATGACCTAAAGTGCCTCCATGGAGAGAACGTGGTTGGTTCAACTTCAGAGACAGTCCCATTATAGCTGCACTAAAATTAAGAGGAATTTTGTACAACTCAGCGTGAGAACTGGGAAGTCCAATCATTTGCCCATCAGCAAGGATGGTCCATATAAATGACCCAAAAGAGAAAAAGAAAAGAAATAATAATTTACTTAGATGGACCAAATAATAGTACAATGTACAAACAGAAAATGGGTATCATATAATTAACATGGATGACATCCTACTGTGTGTCTGGGCTTTATGATCATGTATTTATCTTGTTTAATCTTTGTAATAATCTTATAAAGATGGCTTTTGTCAGGAAGGAGACACAAGATGTGAGGTGACCTGCCCAAATCTGATTCTGAAGACTCCACTGACACCATTGTGAACTGCTATGACTTTAGGAGAAAGGCACATGTGGTTTCCAACATGACACTCCAAATTCCACAGATGAGAGTTTGCATTTTGGCTCAGCCATTTACCAATGTGTCTTTAAGCAGAGAAATAGCCAACCCTTTTTATTATTTTACTTTATTTTGCCAGTCCTAGGAATTGAACTCATGGCCTTAGTGCTGTCCCTGAGCCTACTTTTGCTTAAAGCTAGTGCTCTAGCACTTGAGCCACAGGCCACTTCTGGCCTTTTCCTGTATAATCTATTGGAGTTAAGAATCTTTTCTGCTGAGGCTGGCTTAGAACCATGATCCTCAGATCTCAGCCTCCTGAATAGCCATGATTATAAGACTGAGCTACTGGCGCACAGCTAGCCAGCTGAACCTTTCTTCTTTTCTTTAAATAGGCTGCATCTTATTGGCAGTAAAATGAAGGTGGCAATATCTACCTCCTGGATTATCCTAAAAGTCTGGGTAATATCAAACTGAGAATTTTATTCTCCTGCTGAGCATAAGACAAGCATTAAACAAATGAGCTGCTTTTATTAAGATGTAACACATCTAATCAGAAAAGGAATGTCATTAAGGAAGTTGACAGCTTTGAATTAATAACAGTGTTGGAGATGGCACAATTCCTGAACTTTTTGAAACATTCTGGAAGCAAACTTTCTTCAGCAAACATTTTATGAGGAATTCTTCTAAATGGAGAGCAATGGGTTTAAGTTTTTAACATCTTTGATTGAAAAAAAAAAACAAACTAGGGGCCGGGAGTTTGGCCTAGTGGTTAAAGTGCTTGCCTAGCATGCATGAAGACCCAGGTTCGATTCCTTGGTACTACATACATAGAAAAAAGCCGGAAGTGGTGCTGAGGCTCAAGTGGTAGAGCTCTAGCCTTGAGAAAGTCCAAGGACAGTGCTCAGGCCCTGAGCTCAAGCCCAGGACTGGCAAAAAAATAAATAAATAAATAAATAAATAAAAACAAACTAAGCATAGCCTAGTGGTAGAGTGCTTGCCTATCCAAAGCCCTTGGTTCAATTCCTCGGTACCATAAACACAGAAAAGGCTGGGATGTGGAGCTGTAGCTCAAGTGGCAGAGCACTAGCCTTGAGCAAATAGTGTCCAAGGACAGCGTCCAGGCCCTGAGTTCAAGCCCCAGGACTGGAAAAGAAAAAGGTATACTAATAAATATCTTAAGTTAAAAGGAGAACTTTTTATTAACAAAACCTTAGAAATAAAGGAAGGGGAATGCATCCTGTCATGATGACAAGAAGTGATTGAGAATAAGTCACTTGTAGAGCACATTGAAACATAGTATCGAGGAGCTACTTAGGACTACAGAAAAGAGGGTTGAGACTGGATGTAAGGGGAGTGTAGCTTCAGGATCACAGATGGACTTGTTTTGATAGTTTGCATAAAAGATCTAAACATCAACTTTTAAAATAGAGTAGAGGGTCCAGTTGCTAAGGATAATTAAAGACATGTCAAATTAGCCAAACTTAATTCAGATGGCCATTAAACAATGACCCCACCTGGTTTTCATTCGTTTTACCATCTGCTCTGGCTGTTTTTCTTCAGATGGGAGAGTTCTCGCCAGCTCCCAGGTGTGGCCTGTTTATTGGAACACAGTGCCAACCACCATATACCACAGCATTTGGTAACCAGACAATACACTGAGGTGCACGCAGCAAGTTATAACAGAACCTCAACGGAACTGTGGAGATGGATTGAAAGTTTTGAAAAAAATCAGTGTCAAAGCAGGGAGCACTGGGTTGGCTGTGTTTTTAATTCCTCTGACACATTCTGTGGCTGTTGAATTTTTAAAGTCTAGAAAAACATACCATTTTTGTGGTAAGGTGAGTTATGACAGGGTTTTCAGTGACTGTGGGAAGTTACAGTATGACAAAACGAGGTAGAAAGGTTAGAGCTGGAAGGGACATAGAGGAAAAACTTTTCCATTTCTAGTCATGAAGGGTGTCTTGAGGCTCTGGGGCATTTGCTGGGTGCGAGAGGAAGCCTGAACCTGCAGACATGTACCCCTTCCCCATTCTCTTGCCTCCACCTCCCCGCCCCCAGGCTGATGAAGTCACACTTCTGCTTCTAGATGTCTATGTAGGGATTATTCCTACCATGTCTTAGGAAAAGAGGATTTTCTTTTAAAAAAAAAAATCATACACTTTTTTTTCCTATTGTGGGGCTTGAACTCAGGACCTGGGCACTAGCTTTGGGCTTTCGCAATGCTAGAATTCTACCACTGGAGCCACAGCACCACTTCCAGCCTTTTCTGTGTATGTAGTACTAAGGAATCGAACCCCAGGCTTCCTGCAAGCTAGGCAAGCACTCTACCCGTAGGCAACACTCTTGGCTTCATACAAGCATTTGACAAATGAGGAAACTTAGGAATGGAGAGGGTAAACAACCTGCCTGAGGTGACACATGGTTCAAGCCACATTCTTGGAGGGTTATCAAACTAGATGTATCATTAGTTAGTTATGTATGCAAAGTAGCTAGATAGCTCTAATTCAAAAGTCAAGTTTTCCTTAAATACACACCAACTAAGCCTATACACAGGCCTTCTTGTATTTGATGATAATGTTTTCCTATAGTAGGGAGGACAGCTTGTCAAGGGCAAGGTTCAGCTGAAAAAGCAAAATCCGTGACACATTTCTGCTTAGTGGCCAGTGGTACTAACAAGCCACATTCCCTCCTGTATCTTAAGGGGATGAGCAGGAACATATGGTGAATCTGTATAGGTCAACAACAGAATGTTAAACACAATCCATCACTTCGCCACATGCGATGGTCCATGAAGCGCAAAAGTAAAGTGTTCATAATGAACAGCCACATCACAGCCTGTCCCCCGTATTCTTTGGTTACTAAAATGAGGCTACTTTGGATGTTTACAATACAAAGTAACCCAGAAAACAATGCTGTCAGATAAAAATGCTGTGTCAACCTCTGAGATCAGTCATCAGAAAGGCAGGCCCCAAAGGACCATGTCCTAGGCCCTCTTCAAAAGGGCACACACACACAGTCTTATAGGGCTTAATCTTAAATTACCCAGTTTTAATATTTAATATCTTCCAGAGCTGAAGACATTTCACTGCCAAAGCAAAGGACGACCAAAGACAAATATAAGAATGCATGTTAGTATAATAAGAACAAGGACAAAAGGAATCGTAAGCAATTTTAGACAAAACAATTTCTGGTTAGTAAAGATTAAATTGCTTCAAAGCACAAAAGCCAGAGAGGTTCATTTTTAGATGACAGTTATTTTCCTTTCCCTCTATGTCTTTTGGTTTCAATCTCTTGAACATTGTTCAATTTCCTGGTTTGCATTTTCATCTGTGTTTCTTGAACACTGTTTCTATTACCAAACACCTTATCTTTGTTCTTTGAAATCTTTTAGTTCAAAAAGCATCTTAATGAACCCCTTCAAGAGGTTCAGCGATGGACTCGTGAGGGCTGAATCCAGTCCACAGCACCTAGTGGGAGGGGACCTTCAGGTTGTTTTCCTCATAATTATAATCTCTTTCTGCTATGCTGAAAGAATGATCCTCAAAGCTTGCCAATTAAGTACCTTTTAATCTATTGGTTTTATATGTGCATTCAGTACAGACTGGGAGAGGTGACAAATCCTTCTTTTCTCAAATGTACTAGAATCTAACTCCTGGAAAAAAAATATACAGGGAAAACATTTGTATGGAGGAAATATGAAGAACAATACATAGGTAATTGCTCAAAGTCTTCTACAACTTAAAAAAAAAACATGTAGCAAAATAAGATTGCATCAAAGTAAGCTCCTTTTCTAAAAGGCAAAAACATACCAGAAGTTCTGTTGACCTATGTTCTGGTTCATTCATTGCATGTTTAAATTTGCACTCTTATTTCTTCAACAGTATGTGATTGGACATGTATTTATGGAAGGTCTGCCCTGTGCAAGGTACTGATCTGGCCATTTAGAGATTAATCAGTGAACGAACAAAACATTTCCCCATTGAACTTGTACTTGAGGAATTCAGTGGACAGGAAAAAGGAAGCAGATAACACACATAGTCTATACATGTACAGATATGTTAAAAGGTGACCGGAGTTTTGACATATGTTCAGTTTTTATTTGCATAGCAATAATGGGTTTATTATATATTTTAAATCAGTTGTGGGGCTTAAACTCTGGGTCTGAGTGCTATCCTTGAGCTGAAGAGCTCAGGGCTAGCATTCTACCACTTTGAGTAACAGAGCCATGTATGGTTGCCTGGTGGAGATAAGAGTCTCATGGACTTTTCTGTCCAGGCTGGCTTTGAACTGCGATCCTCAGATTTCAGCCTCCTGAGTAGTTAGGTTTACAGGCCTGAGCTACCAGTGCTGAATAGTTTTAATATTTTAATTGTTATTATAATGATGA
The DNA here is from genome assembly GCF_031878675.1 of Megascapheus bottae. NCBI lineage: Eukaryota > Metazoa > Chordata > Mammalia > Rodentia > Geomyidae > Megascapheus > Megascapheus bottae. The sequence continues at coordinate 39,064,295 of NC_143514.1, read as the reverse complement.
TACACAGAGGGATTACCTTTTCATAAGTCAGGTGATAAGTACATTACATTTTAGACAATACTGTCCCTTCTAGGTGACAATATTCCCCTTAAAGAGAAGAGGATTTTGGAGTGATATGATAACGATGGTGGTAGCATGGTGGTAGTGGTAGGAGTTTTGGTGGTTGTGGTAGTACAGTGGTACTGTGGTGATGGTGGTACTGTGGTGTTGGTAATAAAAGTGGTGGTATCAGGGACCAGAGTTTGGCCTAGTGGTGGAGTGCTTGCCTAGCATGCACGAAGGCCCAGGTTGGATTCCTCGGTACCACATACACAGAAAAAGCCGGAAGTGTGGCTCAAGTGGTAGAGCCTTGAGAAAGCCCAAGGACAGTGTTCAGGACCTGAGATCAAGCCCAGGAACTGGCAAAATAAAAAAAAGTGGTGGTATTGGAGGTAATGTAGTATGGATGGTGGTACTGTATAGGGGTTAGTGGTTGTGGTGGCAGTAGGGTTGGGTAGTTGTGATAGTATGGTGGTATGGTATGGTATGGTGATATAGTATGGGGATCTTAGTAGTCATGAAGGTGGTATAGTGATAGTATGGCAATGGCAGTAGTGGTAGTGTGGTTGTGGTATTGGTTTGGTGATCATGATGATAATGTGGTTGTGTGGAGGTTTTGGAGTGTTGTGATGGCATAATGGCAGTAGTGGTGATGGAAGTGCAGTGGTAGTATAGCAGTTGTGGTGGTGAGGTTGGAGGGTGGTAGTAGTGGTTATATGGTAGTGTAGTATAGAAGTAGAGAAGAGTGGTTGTTCAGCAGTGGTGTGGGAGTGATCATGGCGTAGTGGTGGTGGTAGTATGGAGGCAGTAGTAATGGTAGTAGTAATGGGGTGGTGGTACCGGTGCTTGTAGTGGTGATGTAAGTGGTGGTAGCAGTAATACCGGGCTGGTGGTAATGTGTGGGGTAGTGGGAGTGGTTTTAATAGTTGTGATATTATGGTGATGGTGATGTGGGGATGATGTGGTGATCATTGTCATGGTAGTTTGGGGATGGATATGGTACTGCGGGGAGGGGGGTGGCTCTGTAGTGGAGCTGGTGGTGGTAGTGTGGACATAAGGAAAGTATGCAGGGTTTTACATTGTGAAGAAGGACCAATGAGATTTGCCAGTGAACTGGATATGGATTTTAAAAGAAAAGGATGAAGAAGAAGAATTCACAGGATTTGGGGCCAGGCAATGGGAAGAACAGTTATCATTATTCTACAGCAAGAATAGATTTAGGAGGAAATGGGGAGGGCAGGTTTTGTCATCCATGTCCAAGCTGCTTTTTGTTCATAGACATACAGACGATGAGTAAGCTCTGAGGTCCAGGAGAAATGATTAACCAGGTTGAGAATATGTTTGGGAGTCATCAGCATAGAAATATTTAAGGTCACGAGACCAGATGAGGTCACTAAAAGACTGAGGCTAGGTAGAGAAGAGGTTCAAAGACTGAACCCAAGCAGAAAAGGGAATCTTCGCAATGAAGTTGATGTGTGAATAGAGTCATCTATCTCTTCTCATTCTATTCATATGGAAATCAGTTCAAGGTGCAGGAACAATCTACCAATGGCCCATACATTACCAGTGCACTCACCAGTGACGAGCCTATTAAGAAGCCTTCTGACACAGTTTGTACTGAGGAGGCACAGAAACGGGGTAAGTGGCCTCTTGAAGAAGTCCTCTTCCTTTGACATGTTGCTTGGCTGGGTCCTGCCTGAAAAACAGCTGGTATCTCCAGGCTGTTGGCTCAAAGCTCAAAACAACACCATGACTCTACTACCACGATTCTTTTTTTTTTTAACTGTTGGGATAATGTATAGAGGGGTTACAGTTACATTCATCAGGTAGTAGTTCTCACACATATTTTTGTCCCCATTTCCCTCCCCCCTGCCACCATGATTCTTAACAGCTGAAGACAAATTTAATAAAGTTTTACTGAACACACAAAAAAATGGCCCAGGATTATTAGTTTAGGGTTTACTTGGAAGTACTAGGGTTTGAACTGGTTAGGCAGGCACTCTACCACTGAGCCATGCGTTCAATCCTTTTTTTGAGTGATTATTTTTGAGGTAAGGTTTTGCTTCCTGCCAAGGCATATTTCTAAATCCACAATCCACCTAATGTTTTCTGTTGTAACTGTAATGGCAGGCTTGTAAAAAGCACCATGTAGGGGCTGGGAGTTTGGCCTAGCGGTACAGTGCTTACTTAGCATGCACGAAGACCGGGGTTCAATTCCTCAGTACGTCATATATAGAAAAATCTGGAAGTGGTGCTGTGGTTCAAGTGGCAGAGCGCTAGCCTTGAGAAAGCCCAAGGCTAGCCTTGAGCAGAAAGTGATCCAGGCCCTGAGTTCAAGCCCCAAGACTAGCAAAAAAAAAAAAGTCTTGTGAACTTTTTCCTGGGGTTGGTCTGGAACCTCAATACTCCCAATTTCAGCCATATGACATGTGCCACTATGTCCCATAATGGGAGGAAAAAGGTATTTTTGGAACTTTTCTGCCCAGGCTGTAGTTAAATTGAAAATCTTCCCATTCCGAGCCTTCAAAGTAGCTAGGATTATATGTATGAGCTCAACTATTACTTTTGTTTTTAATAGTAGGTAACAGATTACCACTAATTTAGTGCTTAAAAACTGTAAATTTGGCCGGGAGTTTGGCCTAGTGGTAGAGTGCTTGCCTAGCATGCACGAAGACCCGGGTTCGATTCCTCGGTACCACATACTTAGAAAAAGCCAGAAGTGGTGCTGAGGCTCAAGTGGTAGAGTTCTAGCCTTGAGAAAAATCCAAGGACAGTCCTCAGGCCCTGAGCTTAAGCCCACGACTAGCAAAAAAAAAAAAAAAAAACCTGTAAATTTACTTTCATAAAATCTCAGAAGCCTGGGAAAAACTTAGTTGTATTATCCCCTTGAGATCTTAGAAGGCTCAGATCAATGTTGGTC